>NC_074702.1:8982918-9282918 GCF_029448725.1 Salvelinus fontinalis
TAGGGCTCTGTTCACAAACACAAACACACCCCACAGAGCCCCAGGACAACAGCACAGTTAGACCCAACCAAATCATGAGAAAACAAAAAGATAATTACTTGACACATTGGAAAGAATTAACAACAAAAAAAAACAGAGCAAACTAGAATGCTATTTGGCCCTAAACAGAGAGTACACAGTGGCAGAATACCTAACCACTGTGACTGACCCAAACTTAAGGAATGCTTTGACTATGTACAGACTCAGTGAGCATAGCCTTGCTATTGAGAAAGGCCGCCGTAGGCAGACATGGCTCTCAAGAAAAGACAGGCTATGTGCTCACTGCCCACAAAATGAGGTGGAAACTGAGCTGCACTTCCTAACCTCCTGCCCAATGTATGACCATATTAGAGAGACATATTTCCCTCACATTACACAGATCCACAAAGAATTCGAAAACAAATCCAATTTTGATAAACTCCCATATCTACTGGGTGAAATTCCACAGTGTGCCATCACAGCAGCAAGATTTGTGACTTGTTGCCACCAGAAAAGGGCAACCAGTGAAGAACAAACACCATTGTAAATACAACCCATATTTATGTTTATTTACTTGAACTTGTGTGCTTTAACCATTTGTACATTGTTACAACACTGCATATATATATAATATGACATTTGTAATGTCTTTATTGTTTTGAAACTTCTGTATGTGTAATGTTTACTGTTCATTTTTTATTGTTTATTTGACTTTTGTATATTATCTACCTCACTTGCTTTGGCAATGTTAACACATGTTTCCCATGCCAATAAAGCCCCTTGAATTGAATTGAATTGAAAGACAGCGAGAGAGAAAGAGAGAGAGAGCACAGAAAGGAGCCAGAGAGAGCACTTGTCTAAATTTTGATGATTTCCATGAAAAGTATGACAAAAAAACAAATATTGGGACTCTCTCCCCCACCACAGCTCCAAGAAATGCATGTTGTTACGGAATTCAGATATGCTAGTGATACCATAGTTTCATGCCAGCTCCAGCACCAGCCTGAATTAATGTGTGTTTTACCCAGAAGGATAGCATACAGGAGAAGGATATCTGGGTATGTCTAGACAGTGGTTCTAGTGCAAACCAGCCAAACTTGTTTGTCAATTTTTCCGCCACACTCTATCGTTCTCGTTTCCACAGTTATGAATGTGGAGTGTTTACCTCACGCCTGGCACAATGTTGGTGCTGCTGTCGTTTTTTCCTTCACTCTGAAAATGATTTGTTCTCCTTCCCCCATCCATCTCCCCATATCTCTCTCTCTCTCTGAAATAGAGCAGACAGACTCCTCCTCCTAGTTCCCCCTCTCTCTCTCGCTCTCCCTCTCTCACTCATTCTCTCTCTTTCTCTCTCATTCTCTCTCTCTCCTTCTCTCTCTTTCTCTCTCTCTCATGCTCCCTCCCTCCTCCCTCTCTGGGTTAGTGTCATTCTGTAGTGGAGATGTGGAGTGTCTTTCTTTCTCTCTCTCTGTTTCTCCAGTCTAATTCAGCTGAGGAAGGTAAGAAACTACTTTATCTCTCTATTCCTATATAAGACAGTGTGCGTGTTTGTATTAGTGTGATTGTGAGTGATGGGGAGTTTGCTTTTTGTGTGTTTCTCTGTGTTTGTACATTTGTGAGTATGTGTGTTTGCGTGCAATGGATGTGGCTCTGTGTGTGAATGTATGTACGTATGTGTGTTGTGCGCTTGTGTTTGTTCAAGAGTGATGGAGAGTTGGTTTGTCTCTGAATGTATGTATGTGTGTGTGAGAGTGTGTGCATGCGTGTGTGTGTCAGACAGGTTATAGTGTGTCAGACAGGACTTAGTTGGCATGGGAAAGCCAGGTTCTCCATGGGGCCTGTCAAGCTCTCACAACAAAAGAATACAAATGTGGGGCATAATCAAAATTAATAATACATTGCATAACCCTTCTCTCCCTCTGAACCCTGCCACCCCCCACTCATGATATCATGAATGTGACAGTTAAAGACCCCCTGCCTCCCTCCCTATTCAGCTCCACTACAGCCACAGTACTCCCTACCAGCACGCCTCCTCCTCCTCCACCACCTCTCCTCCCCTCCTCCTCCTCCTCCTCCTCCTCCTCCTCCTCCTCCTCCTCCTCCTCCTCCTCCTCCTCCTCCTCCTCCTCCTCCTCCTCCTCCTCCTCCTCCTCCTCCTCCTCCTCCTCCTCCACCACCTCTCCTCCCTCCCCTCCTCCTCTTCCTCCACCACCTCTCCTCCCCCCCCTCCTCCTCCTCCTCCTCCTCCTCCCTCCCCTCCTCCTCTTCCTCCACCACCTCTCCTCCCCTCCTCCTCCTCCTCCCTCCCCTCCTCCTCTTCCTCCACCACCTCTCCTCCCCTCCTCCTCCTCCTCCTCCTCCCTCCCCTCCTCCTCTTCCTCCACCACCTCTCCTCCCCTCCTCATCCTCCTCCTCCTCCTCCTCCACCACCTCTCCTCCCTCCCCTCCTCCTCTTCCTCCTCCACCTCCATCTCTTCTCCCCTTGTCCTCGTCCCCCCTCCTCCCCTCCTTCTCCTCCCCTCCTCCACATCTCCTCCCCTCCCCTTCCCTCCTCCACCTCTCCTCCTCCCCTCCTCCTCCTCATCCTCCTCCACCTCTCCTCCCCTCCTCCATCTCCCCTCCCCTCCTTGTGTGTGTGTGTGTGTGTGTGTGTGTGTGTGTGTGTGTGTGTGTGTGTGTGTGTGTGTGTGTGTGTGTGTGTGTGTGTGTGTGTGTGTGTGTGTGTGTGTGTGTGTGTGTGTGTGTGTGTGTGTGTGTGTGTGCGTGCGCCTTTATGTGTGTATGTGTGTGTATGTGTGCATGCGCAGGTCTTTGTCTTTGTGGTGTGTACATGTGTGTGTGTCTTAGTGTATGTCTGTACACTCATTACACCTTTGTGCATTCTGTCTCCATCTCTTGGAGAGGCCTCTGCATATATTTCATCTGAAAAGCACTGGAAAGCTCCTGTTCTATTTTAAAGAAGAGCGATGATGGGTGATGTGCAGTGATTGATGTGTATGAGTGGTTATTCATGATGGCTCTGTCTGTGTGTCAAAGCAGGGGAGGAAACTGCTCTATCTAGTTCCACAGATTAGAGCTGCAGCGTATGTAACAGATGGTCTTTACTGAGATGAAATGTGCTGTGTGTGTGTTTGTGTGGGGAGGGGGGGTAGATTGTGTCACTGGCCTACAGATTCTGTTGATGTGCTGAATGATTGACAGAGCTCTTTCTCTATGCTGTATTAAGCTGATAGCACAGAACTCCATCTAAAAACGACATAAAACCAGTTGGTTATGCCAAGAACTGATGGTGGTGGGAGGTTGTGATTTAATTGAAATGAAATACATGTCTGACTGTCTGACAGACTGTCTCTATGTATGTGACCATGTGTTTAGTGTCTGTGGGATCTGGTGTCTGTTTTTATCTTGCTTGGCTGTGTGTGTTGTGAGTCAGTGTGCAAGTGTGAATACATGTTTTTTGTTCTGCACCAATGAGTATATCTATGTCTGTATGTAAGGTTGTTCAGAGAGTTGTGGTTGTTGAATCTTGTGTTGTGTTTGTCTAGTGTGTTCCCTGTCCAGAGGCTACTCTACACTGCTTAGGGTTGAACAACTGACGCTTTATGTCTCCGTGTGTGTGTGTGTGTGTGTGTGTGTGTGTGTGTGTGTGTGTGTGTGTGTGTGTGTGTGTGTGTGTGTGTGTGTGTGTGTGTGTGTGTGTGTGTGTGTGTGTGTGTGTGTGTGTGTGTGTGTGTGTGTGTGTGTGTGTGTGTGTGTGTGTGTGTGTGTGTGTGTGTGTGTGTGTGTGTGTGTGTCATGGCTCACTATGGTGGCTGAAAGGTGTTGGTGTGTACACTCCTATAGCCAGGTAGGAGCCAAAGATCACAACATACCAAAGAGATTGACAAGGTGCCGATTGATGCATATTAAACATGAAGAAAAGAGATAAATCTCTCTTATACTCCTTTTTTTGTAGCGTACACCTCGTTGGCAACATGTTCGTCCTTTGAAGAAGAACGTCTAGTAACTGGGTTATTACTCTACGGTATCCTGTCTGTGTTTTTCCATCTATCACTGTCCTTTGAGTTTAGCTGTTCAACAGGTCTCCGCGGGTGTTCTCTGAGTTAGGGAAGACTGCTTTCAGTTACTATGCCTCTCCGTCCTGGGATGACCTACAGTTCATTCTAAAACGGCATTATCTGGTCCCAGAAGGGGAATTTAGGTCTCTGATAAAAAATGTGACCAATGAAAACTGCCCTTGTTTTGATTGATTGTATGTATTTGTTTTTACTGTCCTTTTGAATGGAACGTAACTTATTTTAAATGTTGTAACTCATTTTGTGGTGATCATTCTTAAATGTGTTGCTCACATTGTTTGAACTGTGGTTCTCAGGGCACCATTGGAAATGAGTTCCTGGTCTTAATGGGTTTCCGCTGGTTAAATGAAGGTTAATAAATCAAATAAGGGTGTTGGGTTCAACACTAACTGGGATGCACCAACAAGAGACAGACCTGATCACCTCAGGCACTAGAAGACATGCCTGAATGGACTGACAGTGATAACCAATTTGTTTATTAATTTCTAAAATATCCCCTCTTCTGTTTTGGTAGGCTGTAACTTGCTAAACTTTTATGGCAATGGGCTAAATCAGGGTCACACAGAGTTTTTCTTGGTAGTCTTAAACAAATCAACTTTGAAACAAAAAGTTTACACCTCACACACATGGTTATGGGCTTAACAAAAGAAGACACCTGTACCATGTCAGATATATATATAGAGAGTTGAAATGTATTCAAATTTTGAGTTTACATCCCAATATTACACAATATATACATCACAGTAAATTGGACAAAACCGTTTGACATAGAAATACTGGGTTTTCAGTTGACTCATCCCACCCAGTCCACCCCCTTCCCTCTGGCCGCAGGTACAGACTACATTTTTGTCATTTAGCAGACACTATTATCCAGAGCAACTAAGGTTAAGTGCCTTGCTTTTCTTCACCTAGTCGGCTCAGGGATTTGAACCAGCAACATTTTGGTTACTGGCCCAATAACCTTAACCACTAGGCTACTTGCCACCAATGGAAAAAAATGAAATAGGGCCAAGTACTCTTTCATTCTGAATGCAATTCTGCAACTTAACAAAATGTTTGCGTAATTACACTTAGCACTTGCACTTTGACTATGAAGTTGCACTTACCCTGCCTACTGGCTTGGAAATATCCTTTGCTATTTGTGGCTGTTTTTTCATTTTAATTTAAACATTTTATATGTGATATGTTCTATGACTGCTGCAAAATTAATTGCCCCTCTGAGGACATTCAAGTGTTCTGAATCCGAATCTGAGGTCATTTGGCCCAGTGCTGGCAACAGGTTCTGGCATTAATTGAGCAGATAATTGGCCTTATCTCTGGTGTGATAAGCTGTTCGTTCAGGGCAGAAGAAATAAAAGAAAGTGTGATAAAACGGAACGTGAGTCTCTCAGCGGGAGTCTTGGGACCGTGGAACCGCTTTAAAACAGCAGCTCTCCTGCTAAAGCTCGCTATGTCCTTGAGGCCTGGCCACCTGCATGCGTGCGCATATGGTGATTGAAATGGCTTCGTGTGAGGCGAGAGGAGGACCCCTCAACGACACCACAACACTACGACCCCTAGGTGAGCCAGGGCTTTGTTTTGTTGGGACATTTTCGGGGGGGCTTACCTTGTACATTTTTCTCACATTTATTCTCAGGCTTATTTCCCCTGTCTCCCCTTGCGTGATGTGAGGATTATATCTGTGGTCGTGTCTGGTTTATCCATGGCTGAGTCATGCTGTAAGGGCTGTCTCTCTCCTCATCCTCGGACGAGGAGAGGAGAGAAGGATCATCAGACCAAAATGCAGCAGTAGGGAAATAGGCCATCTCTTTATTTGAAAAAACTATGATGGCAACACGAAAAAACAAAACACTTTCAAAAATACAAAACAAGAAAACGACGTTGACGAAACCTGAACATAAACTTACATAACTAAACGTAAACTCACGGACAGGAAACAGACGACATCAAAATAAACGAACAGCCAAACAGTCCCGTATGGTACATACATTCGACGACACAGGAGACAATCACCCACAAACAAACAGTGAGAACACCCTACCTAAATATGACTCTTAATTAGAGGAGAACGCAAAACACCTGCCTCTAATTAAGAGCCATACCAGGCAACCAAAACCAACATAGAAACAGATAACATAGACTGCCCACCCAAAACACATGCCCTGACCTAAACACATACAAAAAACAACATAAAACAGGTCAGGACCGTTACAGAACCCCCCCCTCAAGGTGCGAACGCCGGGCGCACCAGCACAAAGTCCAGGGGAGGGTCTGGGTGGGCAGTTGACCACGGTGGTGGCTCCGGCTCTGGACGCTGTCCCCACACCACCATAGTCACTCCCCGCTTCTGTCTTCCCCTCCCAATGACCACCCTAAAACTAACATCCCCTAAATGAATGGCCAGCACCGGGAGAAGGGGCAGCACCGGGACAAGGGGCAGCACCGGGACAAGGGGCAGCACCGGGACAAGGGGCAGCACCGGGACAAGGGGCAGCACCGGGACAAGGGGCAGCACCAGGATAAGGGGCAGCACCAGGATAAAGACCAGCACCGGGATAAGGGGCAGCACCGGAACAAGGGGCAGCACCGGAACAAGGGGCAGCACCGGGACAAGGGGCAGCACCGGGACAAGGGGCAGCACCGGGACAAGGGGCAGCACCGGTACAAGGGGCAGCACCGGTACAAGGGGCAACACCGGGACAAGGGGCAGGTCCCGGCTGATATACTCTGGCAGATCCTGGCTGAGGGACTCTGGCAGATCCTGGCTGAGGGACTCTGGCAGATCCTGGCTGAGGGACTCTGGCAGATCCTGGCTGAGGGACTCTGGCAGATCCTGGCTGAGGGACTCTGGCAGATCCTGGCTGAGGGACTCTGGCAGATCCTGGCTGGACGGCTCTGGCAGGTCCTGGCTGGACGGCTCTGGCAGGTCCTGGCTGGACGGCTCTGGCAGGTCCTGGCTGGACGGCTCTGGCAGGTCCTGGCTGGACGGCTCTGGCAGGTCCTGGCTGGACGGCTCTGGCAGGTCCTGGCTGGACGGCTCTGGCAGGCCCTGGCTAGACGGCTCTGGCAGGCCCTGGCTGGACGGCTCTAGCAGGTCCTGGCTGGACGGCTCTGGCTGGTCCTGAATGGACGGCTCTGGCAGGTCATAGCAGGACGGCTCTGGCAGGTCATAGCAGGACGGCTCTGGCTGGTCATAGCAGGACGGCTCTGGCTGGTCATAGCAGGACGGCTCTGGCTGGTCATGGCTCGCTGGCGGCTCTGGCAGATCCTGTCTGGTTGGCGGCTCTGGCAGATCCTGTCTGGTTGGCGGCTCTGGCAGATCCTGTCTGGTTGGCGGCTCTGGCAGATCCTGTCTGGTTGGCGGCTCTGGCAGATCCTGTCTGGTTGGCGGCTCTGGCAGATCCTGTCTGGTTGGCGGCTCTGGCAGATCCTGTCTGGCGGGCGGCTCTAGCGGCTCCTGTCTGGCGTGCGGCTCTAGCGGCTCCTGTCTGGCGTGCGGCTCTGTAGGCTCATTGCAGACGGATGGCTCAGACGGCGCTGGGGAGACGGATGGCTCAGATGGCGCTGGGGAGACGGATGGCTCAGATGGCGCTGGGGAGATGGATGGCTCAGATGGCGCTGGGGAGACGGATGGCTCAGATGGCGCTGGGGAGACGGATGGCTCAGATGGCGCTGGTGAGACGGATGGCTCTGGCCGGATACGGCGCACTGTAGACCTGGTGCGTGGTGCCGGAACTGGAGGCACCGGGCTAAGGATAAGCACCTTCCTACTAGTGCGGGGAGCAGGGACAGGGCACACTGTACTCTCAAAGCCCACTCTATAACTGATGCGAGGTACCGGCACTGGTGACACCGGGCTGAGGACAAGCACATCAGGATTAGTAGGGGGAGAAGATACAGTGTGTACAGGGCTCTGGAGACGCACAGGAGGCTTAGTGCGTGGTGCCGGAACTGGAGGCACCGAACTGGATACACGCACTACAGAGAGAGTGCGTGGAGGAGGAACTGGGCTCAGGAGATGCACTGGTAGCCTAGTGCGTAGTGTAGGCACTGTAGGTACTAGGCTGGGGCGGGGAGGTGGCGCCGGAAATACCGGACCGTGGAGGCGTACTGGCACTCTTGAGCATTGAGCCTGCCCAACCCTACCTGGTTGAATGCTCCCGGTCACCCGACCAGTGCGGGGAGGTGGAATAACCCGCACCGGCCTATGTAGGCGAACCGGGGAAACCATGCGTAAGGCAGGTGCCATGTATGCCGGCCGAGGAGACGCACTGGAGACCAGACGAGTTGAGCCGGCCTCATGACACCTGGCTCAACACCCAATCTAGCCCTGCCAGTGCGGGGAGGTGGAATAACCCGCACTGGCCTATGCACTCGTACAGGAGACACCGTGCGCTCTACTGCGTAACACGGCGCCTGCCCGTACTCCCGCTCTCCACGGTAAGCCTGGGAAGTGGGCGCAGGTCTCCTACCTGCCCTTGGCCCACTACCTCTTAGCCTCCCCCCCAAGAAATTTTTGGGTGTTACTTACGGGCTTTTTGGGCTTCCGTGCCAGACGCGTTCCCTCATAACTCCGGTTCCTCTCTCCGGTAGCCTCTGCTCTCCTCAGTGCCTCCAGCTGTTCCCATGGGAGGCGATCCCTACCAGCCAGGATCTCCTCCCATGTGTAGCAACCCTTTCCGTCCAATATATCGTCCCATGTCCATTGCTCCTTCTTTTCCTGTCCCTTACTCCGTTGAGTTTTCCCTTGCCGCTTGGTCCTAGCGTGGTGGGTGATTCTGTAAGGGCTGTCTCTCTCCTCATCCTCGGACGAGGAGAGGAGAGAAGGATCATCAGACCAAAATGCAGCAGTAGGGAAATAGGCCATCTCTTTATTTGAAAAAACTATGATGGCAACACGAAAAAACAAAACACTTTCAAAAATACAAAACAAGAAAACGACGTTGACGAAACCTGAACATAAACTTACATAACTAAACGTAAACTCACGGACAGGAAACAGACGACATCAAAATAAACGAACAGCCAAACAGTCCCGTATGGTACATACATTCGACGACACAGGAGACAATCACCCACAAACAAACAGTGAGAACACCCTACCTAAATATGACTCTTAATTAGAGGAGAACGCAAAACACCTGCCTCTAATTAAGAGCCATACCAGGCAACCAAAACCAACATAGAAACAGATAACATAGACTGCCCACCCAAAACACATGCCCTGACCTAAACACATACAAAAAACAACATAAAACAGGTCAGGACCGTTACACATGCGTCACTTCTGTGATTCAAGAGCCATGAACCCCGAGGCGAAACCCCGAGACCAAAGACCACTCACTGTCTGGCACAGAAGAGTTAACTTATCTGTCGAGGAGAACAAAACGTTTTTAACTGAATAATAATAAGAATTTGGGGTGTGCTTATATTTGTACTTTTACACAAGTGTGTAATGGAAATGTGTTTCTTCATATCCAACTACCCCTGAGACACTCGTGGGGCGTGGGGTCACGGCCGGGGTCACCATATCCAACTCCCCCTGAGACACTCGTGGGGCGTGGGGTCACGGCCAGGGTCACCATATCCAACTCCCCCTGAGACACTCGTGGGGCGTGGGGTCATGGCCGGGGTCACCATATCCAACTCCCCCTGAGACACTCGTGGGGCGTGGGGTCACAGCCAGGGTCACCATATCCAACTCCCCCTGAGACACTCGTGGGGCGTGGGGTCATGGCCGGGGTCACCATATCCAACTCCCCCTGAGACACTCGTGGGGAGTGGCGTCATGGCCGGGGTCACCATTGAACAGCGCTCCTGGAGCAATTAGGGTTAAGTGCCTTGCTCAAGGGCACAGTGACATTTTTTATTAACTTGTTGGTTCCGGTATTCAAAGCAGCAACCTTTCGGTTACCGGCCCAACAACCTCTACCAAGATAGCCTCATAATGAGCCAAACACAATTGTGGCAGAAAAGGGAGAGAAAGGGTGAGAGAGGGAGAGTAACAGTTTGTTCATGGAATGGTTAGGCCTAGGCCTGCTTTTTGAGTAAGAGGAAGAACAAATGGTGAATGAAGTTAGCCCTATAATCAAGCTAGCTGGATAATGTGCCAAATAGCCCAATAATATTAGTCTGAAACTGGAAAGAGAGACAGGGCCACAGAACGGCAAAATAACAGTTCATTCATTACTGAGTGGTTTAGGGATAGGCCTACTGCTACATTTCTGCCAAAAAGGAAAACATGGTTAATGGAGTTGCCCAATACTGTGCCAAATGAGAGGTAGCTTTTAGAGCATCATGGGAAGGTAATGCACAAAATGTCAGAGAAGAGATATAGAGAGGCAGTAAAAAAAGACAGGGTATTAACAGGGGGAAATAACTTGCTCATAGCTTCACCAAAATGCAAATGTTAGTCTTACTCTCTATGTTCGTCTCCTATGTTCGTCTAGGGATGGCTTTCACCAAAGTTCAACTGTCTTTCTTCCTGTATCTTGTGCCTGTTCAGTGACTTACTTCATTGCTAGGTGAATCTGTGCAGACTGTGACAGAGCGTGGGGTGTGAGGGGTCACCTGTCCTCTTTGTAACCAACAGTGAAGTTTTGACAACTCCCTTTGACGTGCGTGAGCTTATTTCTGGAATTGTTTTAATCCCCCCTTTTCCTCATTCCTCCTCTCCCTCCCTCCATCCTTCCACTCTTTCCCTGTGTGTCTCTCTCTGTGGTTGTATGTAATGATGGAGGGTAGTAGAATCTGTCCTTGACTGACTGTCTGTTGATGGATGCAGCATCTGGAGCGTATTAAAAGATAGGGTGGAGATGAATGGATGCAAGACAAAACACAACCACAGAGCTGCTTACTGGCTACTGTAACACGGAATGTTGGGCTGTGTGTGTGTGTGTGTGTGTGTGTGTGTGTGTGTGTGTGTGTGTGTGTGTGTGTGTGTGTGTGTGTGTGTGTGTGTGTGTGTGTGTGTGTGTGTGTGTGTGTGTGTGTGTGTGTGTGTGTGTGTGTGTGTGTGTGTGTGTGTGAGAGAGAGAGAGAGAGAGAGAGAGAGAGAGAGAGAGAGAGAGAGAGAGAGAGAGAGAGAGAGAGAGAGAGAGAGAGAGAGAGAAAGAGAGAGAGAGAGAGAGAGAGAGAGAGAGAGTTTTTGGCCGTCTGTGTCAATGTGCATATTTTCCAGTGTGTAGGCCTATCTGGTTGTGTTTCTGTGTTTGTCTATAAATGTGTATGTTGGAGTGTCTGTGCCACAATGTTTGTGTGCCTTACCTTCAGTGTGTGTGTGTGTTTTGTAGGTGTGTTTGGGCCCATCGCAGAGAGCTGCTAAAGCATGACACACACACCTTTGTTCTCCATCAATATTAACAGGGAAGAGGTTGGTAGAGTGCTAACTGACTCTACTGCCTGGAAAGTGTCAAGGCAGCCTACGTCTCCTTTTAGATATGACTAATATGTACAGTACTAGACACTACTCACAGTGGGTGGCAGTGTATGCATTAACAACTGTAGCTACATAGAAAGGAAGGGGGATGGATGGAAAAAGAGAGAAAGAGAGAGAGAGAGAGCAAGCAAGGACACTCAAGTGAAGTGAACACACCAGTGACAGTGGGACAGAAACTAATGCGAGTCACCTTTACACTCCAGCAGAGAGAGGAGTGCATATTAACACCACAAGAGAGAGAGAAAAGAAGAGAGAGACGTAAGGATTAGAGAAGGGGAGAACAACACTTTAGTTCTCTCTCTCTACCTCTGTCTGTCTGTCTGTCTTCCCCAAAGACAGGAGATAAACACATACTGTACTGTGTCTGTCTGTCTTCCCCAAAGACAGGAGATAAACACATATTGTACTGTGTCTGTCTGTCTTCCCCAAAGACAGGAGATAAACACATACTGTACTGTGTCTGTCTGTCTTCCCCAAAGACAGGAGATAAACACATATTGTACTGTGTCTGTCTGTCTTCCCCAAAGACAGGAGATAAACACATACTGTACTGTGTCTGTCTGTCTTCCCCAAAGACAGGAGATAAACACATACTGTACTGTGTCTGTCTGTCTTCCCCAGAGACAGGAGATAAACACATACTGTACTGTGTCTGTCTGTCTTCCCCAAAGACAGGAGATAAACACATACTGTACTGTGTCTGTCTGTCTTCCCCAAAGACAGCAGATAAACACATACTGTACTGTGTCTGTCTGTCTTCCCCAAAGACAGGAGATAAACACATACTGTACTGTGTCTGTCTGTCTTCCCCAGAGACAGGAGATAAACACATACTGTACTGTGTCTGTCTGTCTTCCCCAAAGACAGGAGATAAACACATACTGTACTGTGTCTGTCTGTCTTCCCCAAAGACAGGAGATAAACACATACTGTACTGTGTCTGTCTGTCTTCCCCAAAGACAGGAGATAAACACATACTGTACTGTGTCTGTCTGTCTTCCCCAAAGACAGGAGATAAACACATACTGTACTGTGTCTGTCTGTCTTCCCCAGAGACAGGAGATAAACACATACTGTACTGTGTCTGTCTGTCTTCCCCAAAGACAGGAGATAAACACATACTGTACTGTGTCTGTCTGTCTTCCCCAAAGACAGGAGATAAACACATACTGTACTGTGTCTGTCTGTCTTCCCCAAAGACAGGAGATAAACACATACTGTACTGTGTCTGTCTGTCTTCCCCAAAGACAGGAGATAAACACATACTGTACTGTGTCTGTCTGTCTTCCCCAAAGACAGGAGATAAACACATACTGTACTGTGTCTGTCTGTCTTCCCCAAAGACAGGAGATAAACACATACTGTACTGTGTCTGTCTGTCTTCCCCAGAGACAGGAGATAAACACATACTGTACTGTGTCTGTCTGTCTTCCCCAGAGACAGGAGATAAACACATACTGTACTGTGTCTGTCTGTCTGTCTTCCCCAAAGACAGGAGATAAACACATACTGTACTGTGTCTGTCTGTCTTCCCCAAAGACAGGAGATAAACACATACTGTACTGTGTCTGTCTGTCTTCCCCAAAGACAGGAGATACACACATACTGTACTGTGTCTGTCTGTCTTCCCCAAAGACAGGAGATAAACACATACTGTACTGTGTCTGTCTGTCTTCCCCAGAGACAGGAGATAAACACATACTGTACTGTGTCTGTCTGTCTTCCCCAGAGACAGGAGATAAACACATACTGTACTGTGTCTGTCTGTCTTCCCCAGAGACAGGAGATAAACACATACTGTACTGTGTCTGTCTGTCTTCCCCAAAGACAGGAGATAAACACATACTGTACTGTGTCTGTCTGTCTTCCCCAAAGACAGGAGATAAACACTCACTGTACTGTGTCTGTCTGTCTTCCCCAAAGACAGGAGATAAACACATACTGTACTGTGTCTGTCTGTCTTCCCCAAAGACAGGAGATAAACACATACTGTACTGTGTCTGTCTGTCTTCCCCAAAGACAGGAGATAAACACATACTGTACTGTGTCTGTCTGTCTTCCCCAGAGACAGGAGATAAACACATACTGTACTGTGTCTGTCTGTCTTCCCCAGAGACAGGAGATAAACACATACTGTACTGTGTCTGTCTGTCTTCCCCAAAGACAGGAGATAAACACATACTGTACTGTGTCTGTCTGTCTTCCCCAAAGACAGGAGATAAACACATACTGTACTGTGTCTGTCTGTCTTCCCCAAAGACAGGAGATAAACACATACTGTACTGTGTCTGTCTGTCTTCCCCAAAGACAGGAGATAAACACATACTGTACTGTGTCTGTCTGTCTTCCCCAAAGACAGGAGATAAACACATACTGTACTGTGTCTGTCTGTCTTCCCCAAAGACAGGAGATAAACACATACTGTACTGTGTCTGTCTGTCTTCCCCAAAGACAGGAGATAAACACATACTGTACTGTGTCTGTCTGTCTTCCCCAAAGACAGGAGATAAACACATACTGTACTGTGTCTGTCTGTCTTCCCCAAAGACAGGAGATAAACACATACTGTACTGTGTCTGTCTGTCTTCCCCAAAGACAGGAGATAAACACATACTGTACTGTGTCTGTCTGTCTTCCCCAAAGACAGGAGATAAACACATACTGTACTGTGTCTGTCTGTCTTCCCCAAAGACAGGAGATAAACACATACTGTACTGTGTCTGTCTGTCTTCCCCAAAGACAGGAGATAAACACATACTGTACTGTGTCTGTCTGTCTTCCCCAGAGACAGGAGATAAACACATACTGTACTGTGTCTGTCTGTCTTCCCCAGAGACAGGAGATAAACACATACTGTACTGTGTCTGTCTGTCTTCCCCAGAGACAGGAGATAAACACATACTGTACTGTGTCTGTCTGTCTTCCCCAAAGACAGGAGATAAACACATACTGTACTGTGTCTGTCTGTCTTCCCCAAAGACAGGAGATAAACACATACTGTACTGTGTCTGTCTGTCTTCCCCAAAGACAGGAGATAAACACATACTGTACTGTGTCTGTCTGTCTTCCCCAAAGACAGGAGATAAACACATACTGTACTGTGTCTGTCTGTCTTCCCCAAAGACAGGAGATAAACACATACTGTACTGTGTCTGTCTGTCTTCCCCAAAGACAGGAGATAAACACATACTGTACTGTGTCTGTCTGTCTTCCCCAAAGACAGGAGATAAACACATACTGTACTGTGTCTGTCTGTCTTCCCCAAAGACAGGAGATAAACACATACTGTACTGTGTCTGTCTGTCTTCCCCAAAGACAGGAGATAAACACACACTGTACTGTATCTGTCTGTACTCCCCAAAGACAGGAGATAAACACACACTGTACTGTGTCTGTCTGTCTTCCCCAAAGACAGGAGATAAACACACACTGTACTGTGTCTGTCTGTCTTCCCCAAAGACAGGAGATAAACACATACTGTACTGTGTCTGTCTGTCTTCCCCAGAGACAGGAGATAAACACATACTGTACTGTGTCTGTCTGTCTTCCCCAAAGACAGGAGATAAACACATACTGTACTGTGTCTGTCTGTCTTCCCCAAAGACAGGAGATAAACACATACTGTACTGTGTCTGTCTGTCTTCCCCAAAGACAGGAGATAAACACATACTGTACTGTGTCTGTCTGTCTTCCCCAAAGACAGGAGGTAAACACATACTGTACTGTGTCTGTCTGTCTTCCCCAAAGACAGGAGGTAAACACATACTGTACTGTGTCTGTCTTCCCCAAAGACAGGAGATAAACACATACTGTACTGTGTCTGTCTGTCTTCCCCAAAGACAGGAGATAAACACATACTGTACTGTGTCTGTCTGTCTTCCCCAAAGACAGGAGATAAACACATACTGTACTGTGTCTGTCTGTCTTCCCCAAAGACAGGAGATAAACACATACTGTACTGTGTCTGTCTGTCTTCCCCAAAGACAGGAGATAAACACATACTGTACTGTGTCTGTCTGTCTTCCCCAAAGACAGGAGATAAACACATACTGTACTGTGTCTGTCTGTCTTCCCCAAAGACAGGAGGTAAACACATACTGTACTGTGTCTGTCTGTCTTCCCCAAAGACAGGAGGTAAACACATACTGTACTGTGTCTGTCTGTCTTCCCCAAAGACAGGAGGTAAACACATACTGTACTGTGTCTGTCTGTCTTCCCCAAAGACAGGAGGTAAACACATACTGTACTGTGTCTGTCTGTCTTCCCCAAAGACAGGAGATAAACACATACTGTACTGTGTCTGTCTGTCTTCCCCAAAGACAGGAGATAAACACATACTGTACTGTGTCTGTCTGTCTTCCCCAAAGACAGGAGATAAACACATACTGTACTGTGTCTGTCTGTCTTCCCCAAAGACAGGAGGTAAACACTCACTGTACTGTGTCTGTCTGTCTTCCCCAAAGACAGGAGGTAAACACATACTGTACTGTGTCTGTCTGTCTTCCCCAAAGACAGGAGATAAACACATACTGTACTGTGTGATTTATGTCTTCTTTAGTCTTTCATTCATTCTGTTTCCTGTGTCCCTTCGCCTCTCGTTTTCTCCCTCTCTCTCTGTCCCTCTTCTGTCCGTCCACCAGCCTTCCTTTCTTCCATTCTCTCTCTCTGCGGTGTCACAGCCCTTACCAAACAAACAGTGGCTCTGGCATCAATAATGAAACAGCATGTATCTCCTTATTTGAGGTACGGAGAAGCCTGCCCACTGTCACTTTACAGATGAATAATAGACTCACGTAGAGGAGGAGAGGATGAGATGGACACGGGGACAGATGGAAGGAAAGGGGGAGAAAAGACAGAGGTATAGAGGAGAGGATGAGATGGACACGGGGACAGATGGAAGGCAAGGGAGAGAAAAAAACTGAGGTATAGAGGAAAGAGAGAGTCATGAAAGTGGGATAGATAAGTCCATTGGTACGCAGAGCAAGAGAGCGAGTGAAAGAGTGACCAGACAGACCACTGCATTAACACACCACTCAGGCCCAGATTGCAGACTCAGCAGATTTCTCATCTGTCAGGTACAAAATTTGAGTGTCTTCCCTCTAAAATGGGGACTGGAGGCCGACTGCTGTTCACAGTACAGTTGTTGGTGTTTGTTTGCGGGCCTGACTTTTTGCATTCAGAAACTGGGGAGAACTAGAGTGACAATGAATGTTAGAATTTGTTCAATTTATGGTTTAGGGGTAATGTTAGGGTTAACATTAAAGATGAGGGTTTGTGGTTGAAATCCCATTTGTGATCAGAAAGTGTTGTAACGAAGTAGTCGTATACTTTCCCGTCTAGCAGGGCCAGATAGTGAATACAGACACATATCACCTCAACCACCGACACTGTCGGGGAAAGACAGCAGGCTGATCATGCAAGACAAGCCAGAGGGCTCAGTCACCACACAGCAGATAAGGATATTACATCCATAAGATGATTCATTCATTAGTGTGTGTTATTGACACTGAGCTCAGCGCTACTCTGTAAAGACAATTATCCCCTGGGGTTGTGTGATATTGAAAAACAAAGGCAAATGAAAGGAGAGTAGTCAATGTTTCAGTGGCAAACCTTTTATTGTCACGCAACACGCTAGAATAGTTGAATTCTGGCACTAGTTCCAATATAATCCATTGTAAATATAATGCCAATTTGAATGCCAACTGTCATAGAGCGGTTGGTTTTCATCATGGAGGATAGTTTGCAGAGCTGACAGAAACAGAATTGACATCAATTCTCCGAAAATAACATTTCCGTGCTCTTAGCTGAAGTGAGGCTTAGTCCCGTAGAGAAGAGATGTAAGATATGGACAGTCAGATTCCCGGCTCTTCACGTCTCTGACAAGAAGCTAAATAGTAGAGACATCAATATTACATTTCTATGATTTATGCATGAATCTGGCCCAAAGTAGAGGGTTAATTAAATGTGAAATGAGACATCCGTTAGTGTTATGTTCTACCAGGATAAAGGATAACTTTATCAGGATAACTTCTTATGGCTGCAAGGGGCAGTATTGAGTAGCCAGTTAAATCGTTCCCATTTCAAACGGCCTCGTACTCAATTCTTGCTCGTACAATATGCATATTATTATTACTATTGGATAGAAAACACTCTCTAGTTTCTAAAACCGTTTGAATTATTTCTCTGAGTGAAACAAAACTCCTTCTGCAGCACATTTCCTGACCAGGAAGTGGAATGTCAGAAATCGATGCTCTGTTCAACTTCATGCCTATACATGGGCAATGAACGTAAGAGTCTACGTACACTTCATACACCTTCCCCTGGTTGTCAAGAGGCGGTGAGAGAAGAAATTTCGTGTCTATCTTGGTCTGAGGTGGAATTAAAGCTCTTTGTATGACGTGACCGTCCATTCCCTGTTTCTGGAGCGCGCGAAAGAGGACATGGATTTGCTTTCTGTTTAGCTGTCGTTATGGACAACTAACATCTCCGGTTTAGATTTTATTTGATACATGTGACCATATCATCGTAAAGTATGTTTTTTCAATATAGTTTAATCAGATTATTGAAATTTTTTCGTGAGTTTTGTCGTGTTCCGTTCTCTGACTTTGTTGACGTTGGAGAGATCCGTGCCACTTGGCAAGTGCCCATGCTAAATCAAGAGGGAAATTTGCCGTTCCAAGATCCAAACAACGACTGTTCTGGACAAAGGACACCTTGTCCAACATTCTGACGGAAGATCACCAAAAGTAAGAAACATTTTATGATGCTATTTCTAATATCTTTCGTGCATGTGAACTGATCGTCGGCGCCCAAGTGTTTCTGGCTATGGTGGCTACGCTAATATAACGCTATATTGTGTTTTCGCTGTAAAACACTTGATAAATCGGAAATATTGTCTGGAATCACAAGATGCCTGTCTTTCAATTGCTGTACACTATGTATTTTTCAGAAATGTTTTATGATGAGTATTTAGTTATTTGGCGTTGGTGTTTGTAATTTTTCTGTCTCCTTTCGGTGCAATTTCTGACTGTAGCTGCAATGTAAACTATGATTTATACCTGAAATATGCACATTTTTCTAAAAAAACATATGCTATACAATAAATACACTGCTCAAAAAAATAAAGGGAACACTTAAACAACACAATGTAACTCCAAGTCAATCACACTTCTGTGAAATCAAACTGTCCACTTAGGAAGCAACACTGATTGACAATAAATTTCACATGCTGTTGTGCAAATGGAATAGACAAAAGGTGGAAATTATAGGCAATTAGCAAGACACCCCCCAGAACAGGAGTGATTCTGCAGGTGGTGACCACAGACCACTTCTCAGTTCCTATGCTTCCTGGCTGATGTTTTGGTCACTTTTGAATGCTGGCGGTGCTCTCACTCTAGTGGTCGCATGAGATGGAGTCTACAACCGACACAAGTGGCTCAGGTAGTGCAGTTCATCCAGGATGGCACATCAATGCGAACTGTGGCAAAAAGGTTTGCTGTGTCTGTCAGCGTAGTGTCCAGAGCATGCAGGCGCTACCAGGAGACAGGCCAGTACATCAGGAGACGTGGAGGAGGCCGTAGGAGGGCAACAACCGAGCAGCAGGACCGCTACCTCCGCCTTAGTGCAAGGAGGTGCACTGCCAGAGCCCTGCAAAATGACCTCCAGCAGGCCACAAATGTGCATGATGACAGGTTTGCACACTCTTGGCATTCTCTCAACCAGCTTCATGTGGAAGTCACCTGGAATGCATTTCTTTCCTTCTTAATGAGTTTGAGCCAATCAGTTGTGTTGTGACAAGGTAGGGGTGGTGTACAGCAGATAAGACCAAGTCCATATTATGGCAAGAACATCTCAAATAAGCAAAGACAAATGACAGTCCATCATTACTTTAACACATGAAAGTCAGGAACACTGAAAGTTTTTTCAGGTGCAGTCGCAAAAACCATCAAGCGCTATGATGAAACTGGCTCTCATGAGGACCGCCACAGGAAAGGAAGACCCAGAGTTACCTCTGCTGCAGAGGATAAGTTCATTAGAGTTAACTGCACATCAGATTGCAGCCCAAATAAATGCTTCACAGAGTTCAAGTAACAGACACATCTCAACATCAACTGTTCAGAGGAGACAGCATGAATCAGGCCTTCATGGTCGAATTGCTGCAAAGTAACCACTGCTAATGGACACCAATAAGAAGAAAAGACTTGCTTGGGCCAAGAAACACGATCAATGGACATTAGAGTGGTGGAAATCTGTCCATTGGTCAGATGAGTCCAAATTTGAGATTTTTGGTTCCAACCGCCTTGTCTTTGTGAGACACAAAGTAGGTGAACGGATGATCTCCGCATGTATTGTTCCCACCGTGAAGCATGGAGGAGGTGTGATGGTGTAGGGGTGCTTTGCTGGTGACACTGTCTGTGATTTATTTAGAATTCAAGGCACACTTAACCAGCATGGTTACCACAGCATTCTGCAGCAATACGCCATCCCATCTGGTTTGCGCTTAGTGGGACTATCATTTGTTTTTCAGCAGGACAATGACCCAACACACCTCCAGGCTGTGTAAGGGCTATTTGAAAAATAAGGAGAGTGATGGAGTGCTGCATGACCTGGCCTCCACAATCACCCGACCTCAACCCAATTGAGATGGTTTGGGATTGGACCGCGGAGTTGGACCGCAGAGTGAAGAGTGCTCAGCATATGTGGGAACTCCTTCAAGACTGTTGGAAAAGCATTCCAGCCGAAGCTGGTTGAGAGAATGCCAGGGTGTGCAAAGCTGTCATCAAGGCAAACGGTGGCTACTTTGAAAAATATAAAATGTAAATATATTTTGATTTGTTTAAAATAAAATTGGTTACTACATGATTCCATATGAGTTATTTCATAGTTTTGATGTCTTCAATATTATTTTACAATGTAGAAAATAGTAAAAATAACTTTTAACTGGTATTGTATGTGTACATGTGCATGAGTCAATGGGAGTTTGTTGTGTGTGTTTGCGTGTGTGTATATGTGTATATTTGTGTATATTTGTGTTTATGCATGTGCAGTGGTTCAGTTCCCTAGGTTTAATTATTAAGTGATTAAACTAATCATGTAAACATGAATTAACTAGGAAGTCGGAGCACCACGGAAAATGTTGAGATTAAGATTATTTTCTGAATATAACTCAAAAGTCCCTAGTGGGCTAAACCGATATGACGGCTTGGTAGACAAAGGAAAGGGGTGGGGACTGAGAAAGAGCGGGAAAGACTAAATGGATTCACTACACACAGTCTAGAATTATATTCCTTGAAATGTTAATCCTTTGCACATGAACGGCAGCTCATTCGAGAATAATTGCAAATTATATATTTACGCCCGTATGTTGTTGTTGTCTTCTCTGTTGGAATCCTCGATAGTCCTGTAGAGTTCATCAGAGTCTCTGATTAACTTTCCTTGAAGTCACAATGTCTTTCGTGGTTGTAGGTGGTTAGGATGGATACTTCAGAGTACCATTCGGAAATGTTCTCATATAATAGATGCTTTGGGGGTTGTCGGTATTCTCGTTCTAGACTTATATAATTTTTAGCTGCAGACTAGTAATTATGTGTCTAAGATTTGCTCTTGTTTTGTAGTGATCGATAGTCTCAGAGTTGAACCATTTCCAGCCATGTAGCCAAACTACAGCTGTATGGTCTCCGTGGCCTATAGAATTGTAGAATTGTCTGACTTGTCCTGTGGTATAGTTGTAGTTTAAACCATTTCACATGAAGCGTCAGCTGCATGTTTTCTAGCCTAATGTGAATTTAATCAGGAGCGGGTTTTATACACTTCAGTAGAAAAGGGCGGTTCCATGACGCCCACGTAATGTCTATGCTCACGTGGGCGTGGCCGTTGATTTGGTTATCTTTATATGAAAACCCATACTCTCATTTAGAAGGTTAACATCACATTACATCTTTTCACAAATAGTTTCATGTTTAATCACATATGTTTCACAATATTTAGATATAAACCTGACAGCTGGGAAATGTACACTTTAAGAGATGTGTGTTTCCTGTCCTTCATGAGATCACCAAATGAAACACACTCGTCATAACTATCCCTTAAATGTCCACGGGCCATTCCCACATTCTCAAAGTAGAAATATTGTTTTGGGGATTAGGAGTTTTGAACAAAATAAGTATTTTGTTCTGGTAGACTCTCTCAATATTGCATGGCAGTTTCTACCAGGTATTTATGACCTGTCGTAAAGTCATAAAACTGTGGAGAAAGAGAGAAAATACAAACAGACCCCACAGAGCCCCAGGACAGCAACACAATTAGACCAAACCAAATCATGAGAAAACAAAAAGATAACTACTTGACACATCGGAAAGAATTAACAAAACAGAGCAAACTAGAATGCTATTTGGCACTAAACAGAGAGTACACAGTGGCAGAATACCTGACCACTGTGACGGACCCAAATTTAAGGAAAGCTTTGACTGTGTACAGACTCAGTGCGCATAGCCTTGCTATTGAGAAAGGCCGCCATAGGCAGACCTGGCTCCCAAGAGTAGACAGGCTATGTGCACACTGCCCACAAAATGAGGTGGAAACTGAGCTGCACTTCCTAACCTCCTGCCAAATGTATGACCATATTAGAGACACATATTTCCGTCAGATTACACAGACCCACATAGAATTTGAAAACAAATCCAATTTTGATAAACTCCCGTATCTATTGGGTGCAATACCACAGTGTGCCCCAGGGCACGTCATGACACTGGCTAAGAATTATATCAGTTTCTTGTGTTTTAAGGTTGAGTACTGATCGACAGAGAGAGAGGGAGAGGGGAGAGAGAGGGAGAGGGGAGAGAGAGGGAGAGGGGAGAGAGAGAGAGGGGAGAGAGAGAGAGGGAGAGGGAAGAGAGAGAGAGAGAGAGAGAGTTTAAAGCATCTCCTTAGCGTGGGTCACTGTGTTATCTGTCTAGCCAAAGCACCTTTTCAGATCACATTCCATCTCCCTGATCATTATTGAGGTGACAGTCGTTCCCACTTTATCTCTATCTCTGTTTCTGTTGGAGAAAAAGACAGAATGATCTTCCCCTCTCATGCAGAAAACTCTGTAACATTAATTAGAAATGATAATACCTTCAAATGTTATGACTGAAATGCAGAAATTATTCATTTGTAAACAGAGGATGGTTTCTGTATCTGTGTGATGTAGCCTTCAGCTCTCTGTCTCTCTCTGTGTCCATCTCTCATCTCTCTCTCTCTCTATCAGTCTCTCTCATCCTTCTCTGTGTCGGTCTCTCATCTCTCTCTCTCTCTCATCTCTCTCTGTCAGTTTCTCATCTCTCTCTGTTGCTCTCTGTCTCTCTCTCTGTCGCTCTCTGTCGCTCTCTGCCTCTGTGTCAGTCTCTCTCATCTCTCTCTCTCTCTCACTCTGTCTCTCTCTCTCTCTTTCTGTGTGTTCATGTGTGTGTTTGTGTGAGTGTGTACACGCATGTGTGCGTGTGTGTCTGCGCACACATAGGTGTATGTCTGCATGCTAATTAGGTTAGCTGATCAGTGCAGTGTGTGATGGAGGCAGACAGTGTGTTTGCTCTGTGTTAACCCTGTCTGTGCTGGTGTCAGCATCAATCACGTGTCATGTGTTCCTCCATCAACACTGCATGTGTTCTGAACACAGGTCTGTGTAGTTGTCTGTTCAATCACTCACTCTTCAAGAACTTTACAAGGACTGATTGAAGCAGACTGAGGGTCTCTCTCTCTCGGTCTCTCTCTCTCATGTCAAATACTGACTGAGTTATGAACTATGTTTGCTTCCCTAATCCTAAAGTATCTGACACCCAAGGGCTTACAGAATGCTGTTGCAGGCACTCAAAGTTACTGCATGAAACATGGGAATAATTGGTAGTTAGGCTTCTTCTCCGGATGCTGTTGGTGTTATGTACTAGTGGAGTGGTTCACCAACCATTTCCTCACGTGGAAAATCAATGCTCTGGTTGTCACTTTTATAACTTCTATTCCCCCATCCCTCTCTCTCTCTCTCTCTCTCTCTCTTTCTCTCTCTCTCTCTCTCTCTCTCTCTCTCTCTCTCTCTCTCTCTCTCTCTCTCTCTCTCTCTCTCTCTCTCTCTCTCTCTCTCTCTCTCTCTCTCTCGCTCTCTCGCTCTCTGTCTCTCTGTCTCTCTGTCTCTCTCTCTCTCGCTCTCTCTCTCAATTCAATTCAATTCAATTCAAGGGGCTTTATTGGCATGGGAAACATGTGTTAACATTGCCAAAGCAAGTGAGGTAGATAATATACAAAAGTCAAATAAACAATAAAAAATGAACAGTAAACATTACACATACGGAAGTTTCAAAACAATAAAGACATTACAAATGTCATATTATATATATATGCAGTGTTGTAACAATGTACAAATGGTTAAAGCACACAAGTTCAAGTAAATAAACATAAATATGGGTTGTATTTACAATGGTGTTTGTTCTTCACTGGTTGCCCTTTTCTGGTGGCAACAAGTCACAAATCTTGCTGCTGTGATGGCACACTGTGGAATTTCACCCAGTAGATATGGGAGTTTATCAAAATTGGATTTGTTTTCGAATTCTTTGTGGATCTGTGTAATCTGAGGGAAATATGTCTCTCTAATATGGTCATACATTGGGCAGGAGGTTAGGAAGTGCAGCTCAGTTTCCACCTCATTTTGTGGGCAGTGAGCACATAGCCTTTCTTCTCTTGAGAGCCATGTCTGCCTACGGCGGCCTTTCTCAATAGCAAGGCTATGCTCACTGAGTCTGTACATAGTCAAAGCTTTCCTTAAGTTTGGGTCAGTCACAGTGGTTAGGTATTCTGCCACTGTATACTCTCTGTTTAGGGCCAAATAGCATTCTAGTTTGCTCTGTTTTTTTTTTTGTTAATTCTTTCCAATGTGTCAAGTAATTATCTTTTTGTTTTCTCATGATTTGGTTGGGTCTAACTGTGCTGTTGTCCTGGGGCTCTGTGGGGTGTGTTTGTGTTTGTGAACAGAGCCCTAGGACCAGCTTGCTTAGGGGACTCTTCTCCAGGTTCATCTCTCTGTAGGTGATGGCTTTGTTATGGAAGGTTTGGGAATCGCTTCCTTTTAGGTGGTTGTAGAATTTAACGGCTCTTTTCTGGATTTTGATAATTAGTGGGTATCGGCCTAATTCTGCTCTGCATGCATTATTTGGTGTTCTACGTTGTACACGGAGGATATTTTTGCAGAATTCTGCATGCAGAGTCTCAATTTGGTGTTTGTCCCATTTTGTGAAATCTTGGTTGGTGAGCGGACCCCAGACCTCACAACCATAAAGGGCAATGGGCTCTATGACTGATTCAAGTATTTTTAGCCAGATCCTAATTGGTATGTTGAAATTTATGTTCCTTTTGATGGCATAGAATGCCCTTCTTGCCTTGTCTCTCAGATCGTTCACAGCTCTGTGGAAGCTACCTGTGGTGCTGATGTTTAGGCCGAGGTATGTATAGTTTTTTGTGTGCTCTAGGGCAACGGTGTCTAGATGGAATTTGTGGTCCTGGCGACTGGACCTTTTTTGGAACACCATTATTTTGGTCTTACTGAGATTTACTGTCAGGGCCCAGGTCTGACAGAATCTGTGCAGAAGATCTAGGTGCTGCTGTAGGCCCTCCTTGGTTGGTGACAGAAGCACCAGATCATTAGCAAACAGTAGACATTTGACTTCGGATTCTAGTAGGGTGAGACCGGGTGCTGCAGACTGTTCTAGTGCCCGCGCCAATTCGTTGATATATATGTTGAAGAGGGTGGGGCTTAAGCTGCATCCCTGTCTCACCCCACGACCCTGTGTGAAGAAATGTGTGTGTTTTTTGCCAATTTTAACCGCACACTTGTTGTTTGTGTACATGGATTTTATGATGTCGTATGTTTTACCCCCAACACCACTTTCCATCAATTTGTATAGCAGACCCTCATGCCAAATTGAGTCGAAGGCTTTTTTGAAATCAACAAAGCATGAGAAGACTTTGACTTTGTTTTGGTTTGTTTGGTTGTCAATTAGGGTGTGTAGGGTGAATACATGGTCTGTTGTACGGTAATTTGGTAAAAAGCCAATTTGACATTTGCTCAGTACATTGTTTTCATTGAGGAAATGTACGAGTCTGCTGTTAATGATAATGCAGAGTATTTTCCCAAGGTTACTGTTGACGCATATTCCATGGTAGTTATTGGGGTCAAATTTGTCTCCACTTTTTTGGATTGGGGTGATCAGTCCTTGGTTCCAAATATTGGGGAAGATGCCAGAGCTAAGGACGATGTTAAAGAGTTTTAATATAGCCAATTGGAATTTGTTGTCTGTATATTTGATAATTTCATTAAGGATACCATCAACACCACAGGCCTTTTTGGGTTGGAGGGTTTTTATTTTGTCCTGTAACTCATTCAAGGTAATAGGAGAATCCAGTGGGTTCTGGTAGTCTTTAATAGTTGATTCTAGGATTTGGATTTGATCATGTATATGTTTTTGCTCTTTATTCTTTGTTATAGAGCAAAAAAGATTGGAGAAGTGGTTTACCCATACATCTCCATTTTGGATAGATAATTCTTCGTGTTGTTGTTTGTTTAGTGTTTTCCAATTTTCCCAGAATTGGTTAGAGTCTATGGATTCTTCAATTACATTGAGCTGATTTCTGACGTGCTGTTCCTTCTTTTTCCGTAGTGTATTTCTGTATTGTTTTAGTGATTCACCATAGTGAAGGCGTAGACTCAGGTTTTCCGGGTCTCTATGTTTTTGGTTGGACAGGTTTCTCAATTTATTTCTTAGATTTTTGCATTCTTTATCAAACCATTTGTCATTGTTGTTCATTTTCTTCGGTTTTCTATTTGAGATTTTTAGATTTGATAGGGAAGCTGAGAGGTCAAATATACTGTTAAGACTTTCTACTGCCAAGTTTACACCTTCACTATTGCAGTGGAACGTTTTACCCAGGAAGTTGTCTAAAAGGGATTGAATTTGCTGTTGCCTAATTGTTTTTTGGTAGGTTTCCAAACTGCATTCCTTCCATCTATAGCATTTCTTAATGTTACTCAGTTCCTTTGGCTTTGATGCCTCATGATTGAGTATTGCTCTGTTCAAGTAGACTGTGATTTTGCTGTGGTCTGATAGGGGTGTCAGTGGGCTGACTGTGAACGCTCTGAGAGACTCTGGGTTGAGGTCAGTGATAAAGTAGTCTACAGTGCTACTGCCAAGAGATGAGCTATAGGTGTACCTACCATAGGAGTCCCCTCGAAGCCTACCATTGACTATGTACATACACAGCGTGCGACAGAGCTGCAGGAGTTGTGACCCGTTTTTGTTGGTTATGTTGTCATAGTTGTGCCTAGGTGGGCATATGGGGGAGGGAATGCTGTCACCTCCAGGTAGGTGTTTGTCCCCCTGTGTGCTGAGGGTGTCAGGTTCCTGTCCAGTTCTGGCATTTAGGTCGCCACAGACTAATACATGTCCCCGGGCCTGGAAGTGATTGATTTCCCCCTCCAGGATGGAGAAGCTGTCTTCATTAACCTGTTTGGGCTGCAAGCCCGAAATCGGACGAAAATGACAACAGCTGCAGGGCGCGAAATTCAAAATCTATTTTTTTAAAATATTTAACTTTTACACATTAACAAGTCCAATACAGCATTTGAAAGATAAACATCTTGTCAATCCAGCCAACATGTCCGATTTTTTAAATGTTTTACAGAGAAAACACCACATATATTTATGTTATCTCACCACCAAATACAAAAGTGGACAGACACGTATGGATATGATTATGAAGTATGAATTATGATTGAAGTAGCATGCACAAGCCAACCGAAATAAACTAAAACCAACCTAAAGAGCCCAGAAAAAACTACCTCAGATGACAGTCATATAACATGTTACACAATAAATCTATGTTTTGTTCATAAAAAGTGCATATTTTAGCTATAAATCAGTTTTACATTGATGCTACCCAAAAATGCTAACACATAGCTAGAGTCTGAATCCAGACGGGAGTAGCCAGAGAAAATACATACACCAACGTCGGCTACTAATTACACCTCATAAAACATTTCAGAAAAACATATGGTGGATAACTAATGAAAGACAGATATCGTGTAAATAAAGCCAACATTTCCGATTTTTGAAGTGTTTTACAGCGAAAACACAATATATCGTTATATTAGCTAACAACATAAGCTAGCATAAGGCAGCATTGATTCTAGTCAAGCGCTAGCCTAGCACAGTTAGCACAGTTAGCATACAACAGTTCGACAGATATATGAAAAAGCATCCCAAATTGGGTCTTATCTTTGTTGGTATTCCATCAGAATGTTGTAACGGGGTCCAATGTCCAGTAGAGTCTTTAGTTGGGTTCCAGAACGAATTATTTCCCTCTTTGGTTAGCCAGCATAATAGCATTGCGGCTCTACACAGCGTTTCTTCAAAAAAAAAAAAAATTCTTCCGTCGTATCACATCTAAGGGCGAGGAATAAATTGCAATAATATAATTAAAGTATATTGAAAAAAGATACTTTAGAATGATTTTGTGACATGTATCAAATAATATCGTAGTCAGACATCATATTCAACGTTATCTACCTTCTTCCATAAGCCGAGACCAAATTCTGCATCGCGCCCGGATTTTTTTTTTTACTGCGCAGGTCTCACAAGAAGGTGTGTTATTCAGTCCATGGACGAGATATTCGACTCCTTTCAATTCTCACTTCCGCATTACAGCCTGACGAACGCCTGTGACGTGTCCCTATGGTCCTAAGTCAAAGGGCCTTTTATAGAGAAGTTCTTAAAGAGACACATCGCATTTTGGAAAATCTCAATTCGGCTGGGAAAATGGCTGTAAAAATATTTCTGTTCGACTTAGAGAAACAATTCAAACCTTTTTAGAAACTACAGACTGTTATCTATCCAACAGTAGTAAATATATGCATATTGGAAAATAAAAAGTTTCTTAGGAGGCCGTTTGAAAATGTGCACACATTTTCTAGTTTTTTCAATATTCAGCTTGCAGCCCAAACAGGTTTTAAAGTATGGGGATTCTAGTGGGGGGATATAGGTAGCACACAGGAGGACATTTTTCTCTGTTAAGATAATTTCCTTTTGAATTTCTAGCCAAATGTAAAATGTTCCTGTTTTGATTAATTTAATGGAGTGAGTTAGGTCTGCTCTATACCAAATTAGCATTCCCCCTGAGTCCCTTCCCTGTTTCACACCTGGTAGTTTGGTGGATGGGACTACCAGCTCTCTGTAACCTAGAGGGCAACCAGTGGGTCCGTCTCCTCTATACCATGTTTCTTGCAGGATGACAATGTCTGCATTACCGATTTCTTTGGTGAAGTCCGGGTTCCTGCTCTTTAGGCCAAAGGCAGATGACCTCAGACCTTGGATATTCCAGGATGATATAGTGAAGGCTTTTTGTTCCATAAAGTGTCCAATGTTGTTGGTCGGGGTTTGGCCTCAGGCCAGTAAGTGTGAGCAGAGCCTGCTGAGCATCTGGTACATGCCGTTGGCTTGGGCGAGTGTAAGAGTGGGGGTTGGGCCTGTTTGCCCGCTCACTACCTGGGCGTATGTGTGACTTCCATGTTGATGCCCTCTTTGCGGGGGTGGGGTGCATGGGGTGGGCAGGAGTGGCATGGGTCTGATCTGAGGGGGCCTAAATTGGGTGTGGGCATGGTTGATGTGGGGGGGGTGTTTAGGTCCAGGGGGGGTCCTGGAGGTCTTGGAGGGTGTCTCGCTGGTCTGGCTGGGGTGTCTATTGATCTGTTGCTCCTGTGTGAAGTGTTGGGGCTTCGTTTGAGAGCGATGTCCTTTAGAGTCCGGGCAAAGGTGGGCACTGCTGCCTTGTAGAGGTGGACCTGGTCATAGAGGCTGTTCAAGTCCAGGGTGGAGTGGTGTGCCAGAAAAACATTTGGTTTTGAGGCACAGTCACGGGAAATGCTTGCGTTTACCCGCTGTATTGTAGCAGGGTGGAAGTCTTTTCGTGGTAGCAGGGTGGAGATAACCACGTGTGCGTTGGGGAAAGTAGAAGAAGCTTTTTCAATCACTCCCTTCAGTGCTGTGGCCACCCTTTCCTGCTGTGCTCTCAGGTCGTTTGTGCCTGTGTGTATTATTATGTGGCTAGGTGAGCCTAGTTTGTCCTCAGACAGAAGGTCTAGGGCGTGCTGGGTGTTTGGACACCAGAGTTTAGACACACTGTGTTTGGGAAAAGTTTTTTTTCTTGTAGAAATTTACCATTTGAGTCCATAAGTAGGACAATCTGTGTCTTGTGTTTGTCCTCAGTGGGTGTGGGGGGGTTGTCAGGAGGGCTATCAGGGTGGCTGACGGGGGGGGTGCTCAGAGGGGGTGAGAGCTGCTGGGCTTGGGGTTTTTCTTTTGTCTGTTCTGTTGTGATGTCGTTTCTATGGTCAGGGTCTGGTGTGGACTGTTCTGCTGTGGTGTCGAGACTTTTGTAGGGTGCTGAGGTGGGCTGTTCTGCTGGCGTCTCTGTGGGGATGGCCACCTCCCTAGTGAGTTGTTCTCTGTCACATGCCATCCCCCTCGACCTCTCCTCCAGCAGTCTGATCCTCTCCTCCATCCCCCTCTCCCTCTCCTCCTGTAGTCTGATCCTCTCCTCCATCCCCCTCTCCCTCTCCTCCTGTAGTCTGATCCTCTCCTCTAGTGCTCTGTTCTTCTCCTGCTCCTGCTCTTTCTCCTGTTGATGTTGTCTCACCACTGTCCATAGTGCAGATATGTCTCTCTCCACCTCCAGCTCTCCAGGTCTGGTTAAGGGGGTGTTGTTGTGCTGGACTGTTGTCTGGGTCTGTGCTGACTGGAGTGTAATCACCTGCTGTTCCAGCTCCACCTGCCTTACCTCCAGCTGGGTGAATTTGTCCTTCATTTCAATGAGGGAGAAGTACTTTGTACTGGGAGGTTGACTGTCTGCTGAGGGTTGCTCGTCTGTGGGGTTATATGGTGAAGAGGTTTGGTCTGACCCACTTGGGGTGGGGGTATCTTTATCAAGGGAGAGCTTCTCCTGCTGGGCTAATTCTTTGATTAGGTGAAAGTCCAGCTGAAACTGTTTGTGGTTGCCCTGTACAATTACTGTTCCAGACTTATAGAGATTTATATTAGCTGACTCCTCGTCCTCGTTGTCAAGAATCCTGAGTTTCCACCCCTCGTTTACCCCCCCTCTCTTAACAGAGGGGTAGTGTGCTAATATAGCACTGTGCCATGCCTGGCGATGGTTTGTGTGGAAGATAAGGTTGCTGATGTTCCCATTTTTGTAATAGTCAGCAAAAAGTGTCTCTTGATTTTCCATAAGGAGCTTCATTTTGTGCTCTTTTCTTGTCTTGTCATTCTTCACACTCCCAGGGTAGAGTATTTTAATTACCTCTGAACGGCGGGAGGCAGCTTCTAGGGCCTCTCCCTTTGTTTGGGGTAGACTATTCGACTCTCCTGCCATTGTTGGGCTAATGGTCTTTGACACCTCTCACTTGACACTTAAGTGCTAGTTGAAGCTGTATCAAGCTTGGCAGAATTATGTTACTATTCAGTCCTTATAAAGTAGTGTCATGTATTTTTCTTCTTGGCTTTTGTAAATCAAATATAGTTTCAGACTAGACATTACTCACTCAGTTCCAGGTTGGGTGGTGTTTTCAGGTTTCTGTTGTTTTCCAGAGAATTTGCTGTGTAATAATCCTTGGTATTTGTGAATCTTTCATGTGATTCCGTAATTCCGTCCAAAATCAGGATGTAGGTTTTGAGTTTTGATTTGAATTTAGGGTTATGTTGTAGAGGGTAGCATCCTGTATTTGTTCCTGACAAGAAATCCAAATTTAACTAACTAACTAACTAACTTTAACTAACTAACTCGAAAATGCTGAAAAATGCAGGAGCTCATCTGATCTCTCTCTCTCTCTCTCTCTCTCTCTCTCTCTCTCTCTCTCTCTCTCTCTCTCTCTCTCTCTCTCTCTCTCTCTCTCTCTCTCTCTCTCTCAGTGATGCTGCTGGACACAACAGAGTCTACCTCGGAGCTTGGCTGGACCACATATCCTGACACTGGGGTAAGCAGAGGACAAATCACTGGGCAAATCTCAAAACACGCACGCACAGGCACACACACACACACACACACACACACACACACACACACACACACACACACACACACACACACACACACACACACACACACACACACACACACACACACACACACACACACACACTCAGGGCTTTGGTGAAAAGTAGTGCACTTCATTGGGTATATAGGGTGTCATTTGAAACTACTGATCGATATGACATCATCAACGTTGACACTGGTAATAGATTGCATTATGTGGCTCCAGTTCATAAGATAGGTTTCGGGTCCCATCAGAGGAAGTCAAAGCCTGTGTGTGTGTGTGTGTGTGTGTGTGTGTGTGTGTGTGTGTGTGTGTGTGTGTGTGTGTGTGTGTGTGTGTGTGTGTGTGTGTGTGTGTGTGTGTGTGTGTGTGTGTGTGTGTGTGTGTGTGTGTGTGTGTGTGCTCAATGCTCATTGCTGGCATACATCATCATCATCATCATCATCATCATCATCATCATCATCATCATCATTACCATACTCACTGAAGCAGTATCCAAAACAAATGATTATGGTAATGGGGTGACTGTAAATGTCCCATTATATGACTGACTTTTACATTTCAATCTTCTGTGTACAGCTGCATCATGTACTCTTGTATCCATCAGTCTTCCTGGTGTTATGAAATATGTTCCAAACTCATACTGTGTTCCCCCATAGCTACACTTTGAGCTTGTATGAATACCGTACAGTACAGGCCGGGTGTATATTAGAGCCAGCTGAGTATGATCACGCTGATTGCTGTGAGGAAGCTTTGCGTTTGCATGTGTGTAATGCTCTAGGTGTCGGGGTGTTTGTGGAATCAGACGCAGGAACAGCAGAGCTTCAAATAGGTTGAGTTTAATTTCCCAACTCGTCAACAAACAATGTCCAAACCGGACTACTGGGTGTCAAATAAACACCTGTCTTCAAACATGAAGACAAAACCAGTACACACACACGAACCACTCCCGAAATCCAAAGAAACAGACGAACAATCCAGCACAAAGAAGCAGACAGGCTGGCTGACTAATAAAGCCACCCTGATTGCCAATTCCCTCAAACCAGGTGATAACCATAAACACATAAGGAGGGGGAGGAAAAAGAGTCAGTAGCAGCTAGTAGGCCGGTGACGACGACCGCCGAGCGCCACCCGAACGGCTGCCTCGGTTGAAGTCGTGACAATGTGTGTGTTTTTTATAGAGCCACAGAGATGAGAAGTGGTTCTGAGATGGAGATATCATGATTGGACCTGGGGCACTAAGCTAAGAGAAGCAGACAAAGAGGGAGAGAGCAAGAGAGAAGGAGAGAGAGGGAGAGAGTTTTCTGTTAACCCTTTCCTCCCCCTTCTTTTTTCAGAATTTCTTCTCTTTTGCTTGAGGGCCGGTTGATAATCTTTATATACTTTTCCTCCCTTCGTCTTGTTTCTCCCTTCGTCTTGCTCTCTCCTTCTTTCTCTCCAGCCCCTTCGACCTAGAGGAGCAGCCCCTCTACCCTGCTGTCACGACCCTTCACTCTCTCTCCCCCTCTGTCTTCCTCTGCCCTCCAGTGTTTCCCTGCTCCTCCCTGTCCTCTCTCTCCATCCCTCCCACACTCCTCTCTCTCCTCTCCATCTCTCCATCCCTCCCACACTCCTCTCTCTCCTCTCCATCTCTCCATCCCTCCTCCACTTCTCTCTCTCCTCTCCATCTCTCCTCCACTCCTTTCTCTCCTCTCCATCCCTCCATCCCTCCATCCATCCTCCACTTCTCACTCTCCTCTCCATCCCTCTATCCATATTCCACTCCTCTCTCCTCCCTCTCCATCCTTCCTCCACTCCTCACTCTCCTCTCCATCCCTCCATCCCTCCCACACTCCTCTCTCTGCCTCCGTCCCTCCATCCCTCTATCCCTCCACTCCTCTCTCTCCTCTCCGTCCCTCCGTCCCTCCATCCCTCCATCCCTATTCTACTCCTATCTCTCCCTCCATCCCTCCTCCACTCCTCTCTCTCCCTCCATCCCTCCCTCCCTCCACTCCTCTCTCTCCTCTCCATCCTTCCATCCCTCCATCCCTCCATGCCTCCATTCATCCTCCACTCATCTCTCTCCTCTCCATCCCTCCATCCCTCCTCTCTCTCCTCTCCATCCCTCCATACCTCCTCCAATCCTCTCTCTCCTCTCCATCCCTCCATTCCTCATCCACTCCTCTCTCCCCTCTCCATCCCTCCATCCCTCCTCTCTCCCCTCTCCATCCCTCCATCCCTCCTCCACTCCTCTCTCTCCTCTCCATCCCTCCACCCCCCATCCCTCCTCCACTTCTCTCTCTCCTCTCCATCCCTCCATCCCTCCTCCACTTCTCCACTCCTCTCTGTCCTCTCCATCCATTTCTCCCGTTCTCTTCCATCCCTCCTCTCTTCCTCTGCTTTCTATTCCTCCCTTCATCCACATCATCTCCCATCCCTTCTCCCTCTCGTATTCCTCTCTCCTCCCACCCTCATTTATCTCTCTCTCTGTGCTCTTCAGTGTGTCTGAGGCCTTGCTCCTTCCTATCCTCTGTCACTGTGGAGATTTGTTGTTTTTCTGGGATTTCGGTTCAGATTAAATCACAAATGACTTGTCTCTCTCCTCCACCCCCCTCTCCCCAATCTGTTTACTTTTTTCTACTCATGAGATGGAGCGAGAAAGAGGGGGAAGGGGATAAGAGGAAGGGGGAAAAAACACAGAAAACAAATGCAAGCAGGCGGGTTTCAGTATTTATTCATGGCCGTACGGTGGCCCAGCACACACGCAATGTCACACATTTAGACTTTGCTCATTCACTCACACTCATCCTGTATGCCTGGCTGAGAGTCTCCACTCTATCCCCTACCATGACTTTTACCTACAGTACCTCTCTCTCTCTCCTTCCCTCTCTTACACAAACACAATCTGTCACACGCATGCACCCCCCCTGCTCCCTCTTACTCCCTCCCTCTCTCTCTCCCTTCATTTCTCTCTCCTTTTCTGTCTCTCTCTCTCCTGGATCACTGTCTGGAGGGGTCACAGTCTCTCTCTCTCTCTCTCTCTCTCTCTCTCTCTCTCTCTCTCTCTCTCTCTCTCTCCTTTTCTGTCTCTCTCTCTCCTTTTCTGTCTCTCTCTCTCCTGGATCACTGTCTGGAGGGGTCTCTCTCTCTCTCTCCTTTTCTCTCTCTCTCTCTCTCTCTCTCTCTCTCTCTCTCTCTCTCTCTCTCTCTCTCACACACTCACACTCACACTCACACACACACACACACACACACACACACACACACACACAAACACACACACACACACACACACACACACACACACACACACACACACACACACACACACACACACACACACACACACACACACACACACACACACACACACACACACACACGAGAGATACAGCATACTCTGCTAGGGTGTACAGATCAGGACCCTGGCAGATTGGAATGATTATGAGGACTAGAACACAGCAGTTGAGAAGCTACTGTATTACAACAGATAATGCTATGCTTGTCACTCAGGGCCACAATGGCCTAAAGCAAAGCCTTTTCATACAGAGGAGCGTCCTAGTGTATAATGGCTGAAACTAAGCCCTGCATCACATTTACATTTGACTCATTCAGCAGACTTTCTCATCCTGAGTGACTGTTTTGAGCAGCTTCAGGTTTCACTTCAGCTGTTCAGAATTTCCACACTGTAAAGTTGTGTTCTTATCCTCCGTTACCAAAAATAGAGAGAGAGCGAAAGAGAGAGAGAGAGAGAGACAGAGAGAGACAGAGAGAGACAGAGAGAGAGAGAGAGAGAGAGAGAGAGAGGGAGAGAGAGAGAGACAGAGAGAGAGAGAGAGAGAGAGAGAGAGAGAGAGAGAGAGAGAGAGAGAGAGAGAGAGAGAGAGAGAGAGAGAGAGAGAGAGAGAGAGAGAGAGAGAGAGAGAGAGAGAGAGAGAGAGATGCATGGCAATAATGCACCATCCCATAAAATATGCAATATGCATATATATATATATATATATGCATTCTACTGAGCCATTAACTTTATGTTTGTATTCTTATCTTTTATTATTTCTTATTGGTGTTGCATTGCCCAGAAGGAAGCTGTCAGTAAGCATTTAGTTGGACGGTGTATGCCTTGTGTATCACATACATATGACTAATAACACTTAAACCTTGAGTAGGACCATGTGTGTTCACGAAGACCATCTTATGATTAGCAGTGTTGTTTAATGCACTGTGGACTGTTTATATAGACAATCTATGTATATACTGTACGTTTCTGATTGATAATGCATAAATGTCTGTGTAATATCATGTTGCACTCAGAAAGCATGTATATGTAGTTTGAAAGACCTATGTTTATATACAGTTTCAGCATGTATGGACAGGTAGTACTGTGTTATACACAAGATAGAAACTGTATAATAGTACAATGGGTGTATTCATTTTGCCCATTCTGTTGAAAAACTTTCTTAAATGTAAGCAAACGGAATGAAATGGGGAGGGACATACCTGAAGGGACATACACCCGTGAATGGGAGAGCCAAGCTGTTAAATATGGACTCTATTCCTTTAAGATCAGTGTCTCAGCCCTGCAGTCAGTAAACAGTAGGTAGGGAGGAGTCTCTCAGTAAACAGTACAGGCCAGGGAGGGAGGGGTTTAGGAACGTCACATTGCTGAAGTGAAACTAGAAACCTGAATGTTATGAACAGGATCGAACTTTTACACTTTAAAGAATCTAACTATACAGCTATACTGTTACCTACTGTAGTCTCCAGTCCCTGGAGCCTTTTTCTGATCAGAGGAAGAGAAAGAACAGAGTCAACAGACGCTGAGGTGAGTAGAGAGAAAGTAAAGAGATTGTCTGATATGGGTTGATCATAAAACAGTGTTTTGCTATATTGTTCACACTGAGAAATGAAACAATATCATTTTTTTTTTCAAAGATAGAATGACTGATTTCAGAGAGACTATAATACAGTATGTTATTTGGTCTGTTCCCAGCTATGGCTTCCTCCAGCATTGTCCTGTCTGAAGAGCAGTTCCAGTGCTCTATCTGTCTGGATGTGTTCACTGAGCCAGTCTCCATCCCCTGTGGACACAACTACTGCAAGGCCTGTATCATAGGATACTGGGACAGCAGTGACCTGTGCCAGTGTCCAATGTGTAAAAAGACATTTGATAAGAGACCAGATCTCTTTGTGAATACTTTCATTTCTGAAATGGCTGCTCAGCTCAAGAAGTTGGCTCCAGTTGAAGCCACATCCATCACCCCAGGACAAGCCCAGACAACATCCCTTTCCAAAACCGTAGAAGTGTCATGTGATGTCTGTACTGAGACAAAACTCATGGCCCTGAAGTCCTGCCTGGTGTGTCTGGCCTCTTACTGTGAGACTCACCTGGAGCCTCATCAAAGAGTTGCTTCTTTCAAGAAACACAAGCTGATCGACCCTGTGGAGAACCTGGAAGACAGGGTGTGTAAGAAGCATGAGAGACCCCTGGAGCTGTTCTGTAGGAGAGACCAGATGTGTGTGTGTCAGTTCTGCACCGAGACAGACCACAAGACTCACAAGACTGTCCCCATAGAGGAAGAGTATAGAGAGAGGAAGACTCAGATGAGGAAGACTAAGAGTAAAGTTCAGGAGATGATCCAGGAGAGACTGCTGAAGGTTAAGGAGATCAAACATGCAGTAGAGCTCAGGAAGAGAGATGCAAAGAGAGAGATAGCAGACAATGCAGAGGTCTTCACTGCTATGGTGCGCTGTATTGAGAGAAGCCAGGCTGAGCTCATTGAGGTGGTTGAGGGGAAGCAGAAAGCAGCAGAGAAGCGGGCTGAAGGGCTCATTGAAGAGTTGGAGCAGGAAATCACTGGGCTAAAGAGAGGAAGCACTGAGCTGGAGCAGCTCTCAGATATTGACGACCAGTTAATCTTTCTCCAGAGGTCCCCATCCCTCTGTACCATCCTTCCACCTACGAAGAACTGGTCTGAGATCACTGTTCACAGCAGTCTAGGTGTAGAGACATTGAGGAGTACTGTGTCTCAACTGGAGAAAACCCTCAATAAAGAGATGGAGAAGTTTCCTGAAGTCAAGTTGAAGAGGATGCAGCAGTGTGTAGTGGATGTCACTCTGGACCCTGATACAGCAAATCCTTGGCTCATCCTGTCTAAGGACCGGAAACAGGTCAAGTGTGTTGATATAAAGCCGAATCTACCGGCTAACCCAGAGAGGTTTGAAATTCATCCCCGTGTTTTAGGAAAGGAGGGGTTCTCCTCAGGGAGTTTCTACTATGAGGTGCAGGTGAAAGGGAAGACGTATTGGGCTTTAGGAGTGGCTAGAGAGTCCATAAAGAGGAAAGGGGTGAATCTACTGAGTCCTGTAAATGGATCCTGGACTGTGGAGCTGAGGGATGGGGAGTACATCGCTGATGATGAACCTCATGTCCCCCTCACCCTGAGAGTGAAGCCCCAGAATGTGGGGGTGTTTGTGGATTATGAGGGGGGTGAGGTCTCCTTTTTTAATGTGGAGGCCAGGTCCCATATTTATTCTTTCACTGGCTGCACCTTCACTGAGAGACTCCACCCACTGTTCTCTACAGGCAAAAATCCTTCCAACACAACTCCTCTTATCATCTCTCCCATCAAGTCTGACTGAGTTTAGTGAACAGGGAATTCAGTCACACAGACACAAAGCATATTATGTCCAATATGACTGTGTTTATATTTGTACATTCATTAGAGCATATGTTTGCATATGTTTATCAGCTTATTTATTGGTATTATGCTGATATCTTCTCTGATATCATAACATTGTATATTACAATGAAAATATAAAAGTTGTATCTTTGAGTCCATGTGCCATTGTGTCTGTGCCAAATCCTGTTGGATTTACAAACTAGGAATACATTACCCTTATTTCTCCTCTGACTTTCTGAAGAGTACATGATGTCCTGTAGTCAATGTGCAGTGGAGGTGACTCTGAGCCTGCTGCAGCATTTCCTTTTCTAATCCTGTCTGAGGGTTGGAGTCATAAAGCAGAAACTCCCTAATAACACAGACTGATTTTACACAAATCCCTGTGTTTAAAAATGCAGGGGTTCTCCTCGGGGAGATTCCACTATGAGGTGCAGATGAAAGGGAAGACCGGTTGGGCTTAAGGAGTGGCTAGAGAGTCCATCAACAGGGGGGGCTTTAATCCACTCAGCCCTGTACATGGATACTGGACTGTGGGACTGAAGAACGGGAATGACTATGGAGCTCGCACAGAGTCTGGAGTCTTGCTCCCCCTCAGAGAGAAGCTCCAGAAGGTGGGTGTTTGTGGATTGTGAGGAGGGTGAGTTCTTCTTTTATGATGCGGAAGATAGATCCTACATATACTCTTTCATAGACTCCACCCACTTCTCTCTACCAGCACTAATTATTTAGGTGATAACTCAGCTCCACTTATCATCTCTACCATCAAGCTTGACTGAGTGTAGTGAACATGGAATTCAGTCATTAAAATGAATGTGTAAAAAATTTACCATACATTTAGTAGTATAGGATAACTTACAAGTTGATGAAATAGCACAATGAACAGTGTTTCTCTGGTGCTAATAGTTTATATTGCAATAATAAAATAACATTTGTATATCTAGTCCATGTGTCATTTTTTTCCTCCTGTAGGATTTGCAAAATGCACATACATGCCCCCCTTGTTCATCCTCTTACTTTTTGAAGAGTACATCCAATTTGAAACACACAGAACACAGAGGCAGAGAGCTAGTTAAAGGTGATACTCATAAGGCCTTATCACCAGCTAAACCAGATAACACTTCTTGGACTTTTGATGACATTCCACTCAAGGTCCCATAAACCCCAATTATTATGAACTAACATTTATTTATTTATTTATTTTATTTTACCGTTATTTTACCAGGTAAGTTGACTGAGAACACGTTCTCATTTGCAGCAACGACCTGGGGAATAGTTACAGGGGAGAGGAGGGGGATGAATGAGCCAATTGTAAACTGGGGATTATTAGGTGACCATGATGGTTTGAGGGCCAGATTAGGAATTTAGCCAGGACACCGGGGTTAACACCCCTACTCTTACGATAAGTGCCATGGGATCTTTAATGACCTCAGAGAGTCAGGACACCCGTTTAACGTCCCATCCGAAAGACGGCACCCTACACAGGGCAGTGTCCCCAATCACTGCCCTGGGGCATTGGGATATTTTTTAGACCAGAGGAAAGAGTGCCTCCTACTGGCCCTCCAACACCACTTCCAGGAGCATCTGGTCTCCCATCCAGGGCCTGACCAGGACCAACCCTGCTTAGCTTCAGAAGCAAGCCAGTAGTGGTATGCAGGGTGGTATGCTGCTGGCCATAATGAGCAGACAGTGCTAAAAGTGTTCTGAGAATATATTCAAGATGAAAAAATACATCTGTTATTTATACGGTCTCATATGACTTATAACACTATGCCACACACTCTCTCTACCCGCCTCCTCTCTCTCTCTCTTTCCTTTTCTCATTCTCTCTCTGTTTCTCTCTCTCTCTTTCTCTCATTCTGTCTCTCTCTTTCCTTTTCTCATTCTCTCTCTGTTTCTCTCTCTCTCTTTTCTCATTCTGTCTCTCTCTCTTTCTTTTTCTCATTCTCTCTCTGTTTCTCTCTCTCTTTTCTCATTCTGTCTCTCTCTCTTACTTTTTCTCATTCTCTCTCTGTTTCTCTCTCTCTCTTTTCTCATTCTGTCTCTCTCTCTCTTTCTTTTTCTCATTCTCTCTCTGTTTCTCTCTCTCTTTTTCTCATTCTGTCTCTCTCTCTTTCTTTTTCTCATTCTCTCTCTGTTTCTCTCTCTCTCTTTCTCTCATTCTGTCTCTCTCTCTCTTTCTTTTTCTCATTCTCTCTCTGTTTCTCTCTCTCCTTTTCTCATTCTGTCTCTCTCTCTTTCTTTTTCTCATTCTCTCTCTGTTTCTCTCTCTCTCTTTTTCTCATTCTGTCTCTCTCTCTCTTTCTTTTTCTCATTCTCTCTCTGTTTCTCTCTCTCTCTTTTTCTCATTCTGTCTCTCTTTCTCTTTCTTTTTCTCATTCTCTCTCTGTTTCTCTCTCTCTTTTTCTCATTCTGTCTCTCTCTCTTTCTTTTTCTCATTCTCTCTCTGTTTCTCTCTCTCTCTTTTTCTCATTCTGTCTCTCTCTCTCTATCTTTCTTTTTCTCATTCTCTCTCTGTTTCTCTCTCTCTCTCTTTATCATTTTGTCTCTCTCTTTCTTTTTCTCATTCTCTCTGTTTCTCTCAGTAAACAGTAGGTAGGGAGGAGTCTCTGTCTCTCTCTCAGTAAACAGTAGGTAGGGAGGAGTCTCTGTCTCTCTCTCAGTAAACAGTACAGGGCAGGGAGGGAGGGGCTTAGGAACGTCACGTTGCTGAAGTGAAAGTGTAAAAGATCGAACTTTTACACTTTAAAGAATCTATCTATCTACCTAGTCATAGACTGTTCTCTCTGCTACCGTACGCAAGCGGTACCGGAGCGCCAAGTCTAGGTCCAAAAGGCTTCTTAACAGCTTCTACCCCCAAGCCATAAGACTCCTGAACAGCTAATCAATGGCTACTCAGACTAAGGGGTTGAATCTACTTATTCCTGTAAATGGATCCTGGACTGTGGAGCTGAGGGGTGGAGCACTTTGCTGATGATGAACTTAAAGTTCTCCTCTCCCTGAGAGAGAAACCCCAGAAGGTGGGGGTGTTTGTGGATTATGAGGAGGGTGAGGTCTCCTTTTATGATGTGGAGGCCAGGTCTCATATCTACTCTTTCACTGGCTGTACCTTCACTGAGAGACTCCACCCATTGTTTTATACATCCTATGATACTTCTGGTGCTAACGGTACTCAACGTATCATCTCTCCCATCATGTCTGACTGAGTTTAGTGAACAGGGAATTCAGTCACACAGACACTAAGCATATGCACAATATGACCGTGTTTATATTTTTTCATTCATTAGATAATGAGTTTGCATATGTTAGAAATGTATTACATGGTATTATGATCAAGGTTTCTCTGACATCATAACACTGTATATTACAATGAAAATGTAAAGGGTGTATCTTTGAGTCCATGTGCCATTTTTCCCTCCTGTAGGATTTACAGCCTATGCATACATGCCCCTTATTCCTCCTCTCACTGTCCGAGTAGGAAATCAGATGTCAAACACACAGCACAGAGAGGCAGAGACCTAGTTAAATGTGATGCTTATAAGGACTTTTCACCCAGTTAACAGAGACCAATACTTTTGGATGACATTCCACTCAAGGTCCCATAAACCCCAGTTATTATGAACTAACATAATGAACAGACAGTGCTAAAAGTGTTCTGAGAATATATTCAAGATTAAAAAAATATATATATTTTTAATACGGTCTCATATGACTTATAACACTATGCCACACACTCACTTTACCCTCCTCTCTCGCTCTCTCTCTCTCTCTGACTCTCTCTCTCTGTCTCTCTCTCTGACTCTCTCTCTCTGACTCTCTCTCTCTGACTCTCTCTCTCTCTCCCTCAGCCTCTCTCTCAATTCAATTCAATTCAATTGACTCTATTGACATGGTAAGTTCGTTATTACTTACATTGTCAAAGTATACATATCGAAAAATAAAAATCAAATATATATGTATGTATATATATATACAAAATATATATATATTTATATATAAATAAATGGTGGGACCAACAGCAATAATAACAGTAGTAGTGGACATGGGATTACCATTAACAACAACTGCAACAACAATATTAATCAGAACAACAATAAATTAAAGCAACAGTAGTAGACCAGTGTCAATATGACTTGAGAAGACACATGACCTGGTATGAAAGACTCTCTCTCTCTCTCTCTCTGTCTGTTTGACTCTCTCTCAGTAAACAGTACAGGGTAGGGAGGTGCTTAGGAACGTCACATTGCTGAAGTGAAACTAAAATGAAAACCTGAATGTTATGAACAGGATCAAACTTTCACACTTTAAAGAATCTACCTATACAGCTGTACTGTTACCTACTGTAGTCTCCAGTCCCTGGAGCCTTTTTCTGATCAGAGGAAGAGAAAGAACAGAGTCAACAGATGCTGAGGTGAGTAGAGAGAAGATAGTTATAATATGTGATAAGTATTTAAAATTATGTTACATGAACTTTATATAAAACGTTGTATTACTAATTTGTTGACAATTGTAAATGAAACAATATAAAAAGATAGAGTTACTTATTTCAGAGAGACTATAATACATTATGTTATTTGGTCTGTTCCCAGCTATGGCTTCCCCCAGCATTCTCCTGTAAAGAGCAGTTCCAGTGCTCTATCTGTCTGTATGTGTTCACTGAGCCAGTCTCCATCCCCTGTGGACACAACTACTGACCTATACCAGTGTCCATTGTGTACGGAGAAATTCAGACAAAGACCTGAGCTTCGAGTCAATACTTTAATTTCTGAAATTGCTGCTCAGCTCAAGAAGTTGGCTCCAGTTGAAGCCACACCCTTCACCCCAGGACCAGCCCAGACAACAATCCACACCAAATCTGGAGAAGTGCCATGTGACGTCTGTACTGATACAAAGCTCATGTCTATAAAGTCCTGCCTGGTGTGTCTAGCCTCTTACTGTGAGACTCACCTGGAGCATCATCAGAGAGTTGCTTCTTTCAAGAAACACAAGCTGATCGACCCTGTGGAGAACCTGGAAGACAGGGTGTGTAAGAAGCATGAGAGACCCCTGGAGCTGCTCTGTGGGAGAGACCAGATGTGTGTGTGTCAGTTCTGCACAGAGACAGACCACAAGACTCACAATACTGTCCCCATAGAGGAAGAGTATAGAGAGAGGAAGACTCAGATGAGGAAGACTAAGAATAAAGTTCAGGAGATGATCCAGGAGAGACTGCTGAAGGTTAAGAAGATCAAACAGACGGTAGAGCTCAGCAAGATAGATACAAAGAGAGAGAGAGCAGACAATGTGGAGGTCTTCACTGCTCTAGTGCGCTCCATTGAGAGAAGCCAGGCTGAGGTCATTTTGGAGATAGAGAAGAAACATAAAGCAGCAGAGAAGCAGGCTGAAATAATCATTGAAGAGCTGAGGCAGGAAACCACTGAGTTACAGATGAGAAGCACTGAGCTGGGGCAGCTCTCAGATATTTAAGATCACCTCATCCTCCAGAGCTCTCCATCCATCTGCACCACCCTTCCAACTTCCAAGTACTGGTCTGATCAGTGTCCACAGTGGTCTGTGTGTGGGGACTATGATGAGTACTGTCTCAGCTGTAAAATACTGAATAAAGAGATGGAAAAGTTGTGTGATGCTGATCTGAAGAGGACACAGCACTGTGCAGTGGATGTGACTCTGGACCCTCATACAGCGAATATCAAACTCATCCTGTCTGAGGACCGGAAACAAGTGAGATATGGAAGTATAAAACAGAATCTCCCCGCCAATCCAGAGAGGTTTCATAATAATGCCTGTGTTTTAGGGAATAAGTGGTTCTCCTCAGGGAGATTCTATTATGAGGTGCAGGTGAAGGGGAAGTCTATGTGGGTTTGGCTAGACAGTGGCTAGAGAGTTTGGCTAGAGAGTGGCTAGAGTCCATCAACAGGAATGATTGTGATGAATCACCAAGTCCTGTAGATGGATATTGGACTGTAGGGCAGTGGAATATGAATGAATACAAGGCTTACGCTGGGCCTTGGGTCAACCTCTCCCTGAGACAGAAGCCCCAGCAGGTGGGGGTGTTTGTGGATTATGAGGAGGGTGAGGTCTCCTTTTATGATGTGGAGGCCAAGTCTCACATCTACTCTTTCACTGTCTGCACCTTCACTGACAGACTCTACCCATTCTTCTCAACTGGCACAAATATTCCTGGTGATAACTCAGCTCCACGTATCATCTCTACCATCAAGTCTGACTGAGTTTAGTGAACAAGGAACTCAGTCAAAGGGAATCACAGCAATATGCCTTATTCAATGTGACGACATTTCTTCTTGCGATAGAGATTTCTTACTGCTAGTACTTATCAGTTGATCAGATTTCATGATGAAGAATACTTCTCTCATGTCCTAATACTGTTTTACAATGTATATTAAAAAGGTATTGCCTGTGAGTCTTTGTACAGTTGTTTTGTAACTACTTCTACTTATTCCTCCTCTCACTTTCAGTGAGATCACATTTCAAACACCCACAGCATACACAGATGAATGGAGAGGGAGTTTCAAATGGTGCAGTGATACTGATAATGACTCCAAGCTAAAAGTACAATGCTTCTTGGACTTAACCTATCCAACCTCTAGGATAACCTAGAAAGTCCCATACAGTGATCCATAAAGTAATAATTCTCTGTCTTCTCCTCTTCCCCCTCTCTCACCTCTCTCACCTCTCTCACCTCTCTCACCTCTCTCACCTCTCTCTCTCTCTGTCTCTGTCTCTCTGTCTCTCTCTCTCTCACCTCTCTCACCTCTCTCTCTCTCTCTCTCTGTCTCTCTCTCTCTCTCTCTCTCTCTCTCTCTCTCTCTCTCTCTCTCTCTCTCTCTCTCTCTCTCTCTCTCTCTCTCTCTCTCTCTCTCTCTCTCTCTCTCTCTCTCTCTCTCTCTCTCTCTCAGTGGGATGAGGTCAGTGTCCTAGATGACCGGGGGAAACTCATCCGGACCTTTGAGGTCTGCAACGTCAACCAGAACCCCCGTCTCCAGGACAACTGGCTGGCCACGCCCTTCCTCTTCCGCTTCTCGGCACCACGAGTCTTTGTGACGCTGCGTTTCTCCGTGCGGGACTGTGCCAGCCTGCGCTCGCCCTCACCCTCCTGCCGCGAGACACTCACCCTCTACTACAAACAGGCCGACTCACAGAGAGAGCTGGAGAGGACATGGAATGCAGAGGTAGGGCAGAAAGACTACACTTCCCATAACGCCACTAATATCCCACCTTCTCCACCCGGCACAGCCAGAAGAGGACTGGCCACCCCTCATAGCCTGGTTCCTCTCTTGGTTTCTTCCTAGGTTTTGGCCTTTCTAGGGAGTTTTTCCTAGCCACCATGCTTCTACACCTGCATTGCTTGCTGTTTGGGGTTTTTAGGCTGGGTTTCTGTACAGCACTTTGAGATATCAGCTGATGTAAGAAGGGCTATATAAATAAATGTGATTTGATTTGATTTAGGTGTAATGCCACATACACATGTTCCTAGTTGTGATGTCAGAAATAAGACTTTGTTTCATTGATGTGCATTTTGGTCGGAACAATGCCTTAACTAGATAAGATTTTAGCTAGTTTGTTAAGCGGACGTTGCTATTATTAAAGATAGCTAGCTTGATAAGCTGACGTTGCCATGAATAAAGATAGCTAGCATTGATAAGCTGACGTTGCCATTAATAAAGATAGCTAGCATTGATAAGCTGGCGTTGCCATCAATAAAGATAGCTAGCATTGATAAGCTGACGTTGCTATTAATAAAGATAGCTAGCATTGATGAGCTGACGTTGCCATGAATAAAGATAGCTAGCATTGATAAGCTGACGTTGCTATTAATAAAGATAGTTGGCTTGATGAGCTGACGGTGCCATTAATAAAGATAGCTAGCATTGATAAGCTGACGTTGCCATTAATATAGATAGCTAGCATTGATAAGCTGATGTTGCTATTAATAAAGATAGTTGGCTTGATGAGCTGACGTTGCCATTAATAAAGATAGCTAGCATTGATAAGCTGACGTTACCATTAATAAAGATAGCTAGCATTGATGATCTGACGTTGCCATTAATAAAGATAACTAGCATTGATAAGCTGACATTGCCATTAATGAAGATAGCTAGCATTGATAAGCTGACGTTGCCATTAATAAAGATAGCTAGCATTGATAAGCTGACGTTGCCATTAATAAAGATAGCTAGCATTGATAAGCTGACATTGCCATTAATGAAGATAGCTAGCATTGATAAGCTGACATTGCTATTAATAAAGATAGCTAGCATTGATAAGCTGACGTTGCCATTAATAAAGATAGCTAGCATTGATAAGCTGACGTTGCCATTAATAAAGATAGCTAGCATTGATAAGCTGACATTGCCATTAATGAAGATAGCTAGCATTGATAAGCTGACGTTGCCATTAATAAAGATAGCTAGCATTGATAAGCTGATGTTGCCATTAATAACGATAGCTAGCATTGATAAGCTGACGTTGCTATTAATAAAGATAGATAGCATTGATAAGCTGATGTTGCTATTAATAAAGATAGATAGCTTGGTTAACGCTGACAGTATGGTCACACTAACTACATTATCCATATTGATAATGTTGTAGTTGTAGTTATGACAGAACAACCATTCCTGGACCTGACTCCAGAAGCGAACCACTGATGTACGGTACCAGAAAACATGTTCTATAGATTGTGTTTCCTCGTGTCTACACAAGGCTGACTATCCAATGCCCCATATATTGAGCATTATTTTTGTAGCAAGTATTTTATATAATCGCTTACAATGAAATTAACAAATTGATGTGTCAATTGTTGTTTTATATGTCAGTTCATGAACCTGATGCCAAGGTATTGGGACATCAAAAACTGACTTGACTTGTATATGGCAATGCTGTCAAACCTTTTTACTTGAAGTGAAACTGATACATTTTTGATTAATACTAAACAGTTTAAGCCATTTTAAGCCAAGACAAATTCTCTCTTCCCATGGTATTTATAGTTTCTAAAAACATCTGTCAAGACGTAGAGCATAAAGACTACATTTCCCAATATCCCATTTTCAAAGCGCGTTCCAAAAGCAAGGAAACAATGATGCTTTGGTTTGCCATAACATTCCTCTCATTCTCATCACCCTCAATCTCATTAAATAAACTACATTTCTCATCTGTGTGCTGCTCTCACAGAGGGAAGGATGCAGTATTTGTGGATGAATACATTTCTTCTTGGGGAAAGTTAGATACTGTATAAAAATTAAAATAAGAGGCTGATGAGTGAAGTTTAGAGGAATGTAGAGTGGGGAGCAGCAGGAAGACCAGGAGTCTGAGTCTCTAGGGAAAGTTAGCACAGTTATCTTGAAACTGGGGAGAATTAGATTAAAACACAGACTGTCACTGGTCCGCGACTGTTTGTTTTTGACTAAATGTGTACCCTCAGAGCTAACTGTTGCATACTCTTAAATACTTTAATCAACTGTTACATGCTCTTTATCTTATCCTTCTCCCTAATCCCTCACATTTTAATTTCCACAATGAAATGTATTACATGATCCCTCTCTCTCATCCCCCTCTCCTCCCTCTCTTCCTCCCCATCCCCCTTTCCCATCCCTGTCCAGCCATCCAGTGCAGAGAAGGACACGAGGGAGGGCTGGGTGAAGATTGACACCATAGCAGCAGATAAGAGTTTCACCAAGGTGGAGCCCAGCCTGCCTCACCAGTACCAACCAGACCGCTACCGTCGGGTCAACATCAAGACCCGCAGCTTCGCGCCGCTCACACGCAATGGGTACTGTACGAGAACATTTGAAACAAATTCATGAAACAAATTCATCCCATATTCAAACCATGCTCATCACTTGTGACAAATAGTCCTTTGCCACTTTGTAGGCAACAGTGTATGGTAACTAACTCACCTAAACCCACACTGTCACCTATCTAGTGGTCCTTCAAATCAAATGAAACTTTATTTATCACATGCGCGTGTAGACCTTAGTGTGAAATGCTTACTTACAAGCCCTTAACCAACAGTGCAGTTCAAGCCTGATAAGAAGTTAACATGTTATGACCCTTGACCCTGGTTTCAGATTCGTCCTGGCCATCGTCGACAGCGGCGCATGCGTCTCTCTGATGGGTGTGTCCATCTTCTACCGCCGCTGCCCAGCAACCAATCGCTATCTTGCTTCCTATCCGGCCACACCCTCAGGGGCGGAGCCTACCGCCCTGGTCCCTGTGACTGGGACTTGTGTTCCCCACAGCCAAGCACAGGGAGGCTCCGCCCCCCGCATGCACTGCAACGCAGAAGGTGAATGGATGGTGCCGGTGGGTGGGTGCATCTGTGAAGAGGGATATGAGCCCAATCAAAACAGATCTGCCTGCTTAGGTGAGTTCAACAAGTCTGGTTTGACACTAAAATGTCAAAGGGCCGACAAAATGTAACAATATCTAAAGTTTTAGCCTCCTGTCTCCCTTCCTGTTAGTTCTCCTGTCCCCCTTCCTGTCAGTTCTCCTGTCCCCCCTCCTGTCAGTTCTCCTGTCCTGTCAGTTGTCCTGTCCCCCCTCCGGTCAGTTCTCCTGTCACCCTTCCTGTCAGTTCTCCTGTCCCCTGTCCTGTCAGTTCTCCTGTCCCCCTTCCTGCCAGTTCTCCTGTCCCCCTTCCTGCCAGTTCTCCTGTCCCCCTTCCTGTCAGTTCTCCTGTCTCCCTTCCTGTCAGTTCTCCTGTCCCCCTTCCTGTCAGTTCTCCTGTCCCCCCTCCTGTCAGTTCTCCTGTCCTGTCAGTTCTCCTGTCCCCCTTCCTGCCAGTTCTCCTGTCCCCCTTCCTGCCAGTTCTCCTGTCCCCCTTCCTGTCAGTTCTCCTGTCTCCCTTCCTGTCAGTTCTCCTGTCCCCTGTCCTGTCAGTTCTCCTGTCCCCTGTCCTGTCAGTTCTCCTGTCCCCCTTCCTGTCAGTTCTCCTGTCCCCCCTCCTGTCAGTTCTCCTGTCCTGTCAGTTCTCCTGTCCCCCTTCCTGCCAGTTCTCCTGTCCCCTGTCCTGTCAGTTCTCCTGTCCCCCCTCCTGTCAGTTCTCCTATCCTGTCAGTTCTCCTGTCCCCCTTCCTGCAAGTTCTCCTGTCTCCTGTCCTGTCAGTTCTCCTGTCTCCTGTCCTGTCAGTTCTCCTGTCTCCTGTCCTGTCAGTTCTCCTGTCTCCTGTTCTGTCAGTTCTCCTGTCCACTCTCCTGTCAGTTCTCCTGTCTCCTGTCCTGTCAGTTCTCCTGTCACCCTTCCTGCCAGTTCTCCTGTCTCCCCTCCTGTCAGTTCTCCTGTCCCCCGTCCTGTCAGTTCTCCTGTCCCCCGTCCTGTCAGTTCTCCTGTCCTGTCAGTTCTCCTGTCCCCCTTCCTGCCAGTTCTCCTGTCCCCTGTCCTGTCAGTTCTCCTGTCACCCTTCCTGACAGTTCTCCTGTCTCCCCTGACATGTCAGTTCTCCTGTCCCCTGTCCTGTCAGTTCTCCTGTCCCCCCTCCTGTCAGTTCTCCTGTCCCCCGTCCTGTCAGTTCTCCTGTCCCCCGTCCTGTCAGTTCTCCTGTCCCCCTTCCTGTCAGTTCTCCTGTCCCCCTTCCTGTCAGTTCTCCTGTCCCCTATCCTGTCAGTTATCCTGTCCCCCCTCCTGTCAGTTCTCCTGTCTCCTGTCCTGTCAGTTATCCTGTCACCTGTCCTGTCAGTTCTCCTGTCACCCTTCCTGCCAGTTCTCCTGTCTCCCCTCCTGTCAGTTCTCCTGTCCCCCGTCCTGTCAGTTCTCCTGTCCCCTGTCCTGTCAGTTCTCCTGTCTCCTGTCCTGTCAGTTATCCTGTCACCTGTCCTGTCAGTTCTCCTGTCACCCTTCCTGCCAGTTCTCCTGTCTCCTCTGACATGTCAGTTCTCCTGTCCCCTGTCCTGTCAGTTCTCCTGTCCCCCCTCCTGTCAGTTCTCCTGTCCCCCGTCCTGTCAGTTCTCCTGTCCCCCGTCCTGTCAGTTCTCCTGTCCCCCTTCCTGTCAGTTCTCCTGTCCCCCTTCCTGTCAGTTCTCCTGTCCCCTATCCTGTCAGTTATCCTGTCCCCCCTCCTGTCAGTTCTCCTGTCCTGTCAGTTCTCCTGTCCCCCTTCCTGCCAGTTCTCCTGTCCCCCTTCCTGTCAGTTCTCCTGTCCCCTGTCCTGTCAGTTCTCCTGTCCCCCTTCCTGTCAGTTCTCCTGTCCCCCCTCCTGTCAGTTCTCCTGTCCCCCTTCCTGCCAGTTCTCCTGTCCCCCTTCCTGTCAGTTCTCCTGTCCCCCTTCCTGTCAGTTCTCCTGTCCCCCTTCCTGTCAGTTCTCCTGTCCCCCTTCCTGTCAATTCTCCTGTCCCCTATCCTGTCAGTTCTCCTGTCCCCCCTCCTGTCAGTTCTCCTGTCCTGTCAGTTCTCCTGTCCCCCTTCCTGTCAGTTCTCCTGTCCCCTGTCCTGTCAGTTCTCCTGTCCCCCCTCCTGTCAGTTCTCCTATCTCCTGTCCTGTCAGTTCTCCTGTCCACTCTCATGTCAGTTGTCCTGACTCCTGTCCTGTCAGTTCTCCTGTCCCCCCTCCTGCCAGTTCTCCTGTCTCCTGTCCTGCCAGTTCTCCTGTCTTCTGTCCTGTCAGTTCTCCTGTCCTGTCAGTTCTCCTGTCCCCTGTCCTGTTTGTTCTCCTGTCCCCCCTCCTGTCAGTTCTCCTGTCCCCCCTCCTGTCAGTTCTCCTGTCTCCTGTCCTGTCAGTTCTCCTGTCCACTCTCCTGTCAGTTGTCCTGACCCCTGTCCTGTCAGTTCTCCTGTCCCCCTTCCTGCCAGTTCTCCTGTCTCCTGTCCTGTCAGTTCTCCTGTCTCCTGTCCTGTCAGTTATCCTGTCACCTGTCCTGTCAGTTCTCCTGTCACCCTTCCTGCCAGTTCTCCTGTCTCCCCTGACATGTCAGTTCTCCTGTCCCCTGTCCTGTCAGTTCTCCTGTCCCCCCTCCTGTCAGTTCTCCTGTCCCCCGTCCTGTCAGTTTCCTGTCCCCCGTCCTGTCAGTTCTCCTGCCCCCTTCCTGTCAGTTATCCTGTCCCCCCTCCTGTCAGTTCTCCTGTCCTGTCAGTTCTCCTGTCCCCCTTCCTGCCAGTTCTCCTGTCCCCCTTCCTGTCAGTTCTCCTGTCCCCTGTCCTGTCAGTTCTCCTGTCCCCCTTCCTGTCAGTTCTCCTGTCCCCCCTCCTGTCAGTTCTCCTGTCCCCCTTCCTGCCAGTTCTCCTGTCCCCCTTCCTGTCAGTTCTCCTGTCCCCCTTCCTGTCAGTTCTCCTGTCCCCCTTCCTGTCAGTTCTCCTGTCCCCCTTCCTGTCAATTCTCCTGTCCCCTATCCTGTCAGTTCTCCTGTCCCCGCTCCTGTCAGTTCTCCTGTCCTGTCAGTTCTCCTGTCCCCCTTCCTGTCAGTTCTCCTGTCCCCTGTCCTGTCAGTTCTCCTGTCCCCCCTCCTGTCAGTTCTCCTGTCTCCTGTCCTGTCAGTTCTCCTGTCCACTCTCATGTCAGTTGTCCTGACTCCTGTCCTGTCAGTTCTCCTGTCCCCCCTCCTGCCAGTTCTCCTGTCTCCTGTCCTGCCAGTTCTCCTGTCTCCTGTCCTGTCAGTTCTCCTGTCCTGCCAGTTCTCCTGTCCCCTGTCCTGTTTGTTCTCCTGTCCCCCCTCCTGTCAGTTCTCCTGTCCCCCCTCCTGTCAGTTCTCCTGTCTCCTGTCCTGTCAGTTCTCCTGTCCACTCTCCTGTCAGTTGTCCTGACCCCTGTCCTGTCAGTTCTCCTGTCCCCCTTCCCGCCAGTTCTCCTGTCTCCTGTCCTGTCAGTTCTCCTGTCCCCTATCCTGTCAGTTCTCCTGTCCCCTGTCCTGTCAGTTCTCCTGTCTCCTGTTCTGTCAGTTCTCCTGTCTCCTGTTCTGTCAGTTCTCCTGTCTCCTGTTCTGTCAGTTCTCCTGTCCCCTATCCTGTCAGTTCTCCTGTCTCCTGTTCTGTCAGTTCTCCTGTCCCCTGTCCTGTCAGTTCTCCTGTCCCCCTTCCTGTCAGTTCTCCTGTCCCCTGTCCTGTCAGTTCTCCTGTCTCCTGTCCTGTCAGTTCTCCTGTCCCCCTTCCTGTCAGTTCTCCTGTCTCCTGTTCTGTCAGTTCTCCTGTCCCCTGTCCTGTCAGTTCTCCTGTCCCCCTTCCTGTCAGTTCTCCTGTCCCCCTTCCTGTCAGTTCTCCTGTCCACTGTCCTGTCAGTTCTCCTGTCTCCTGTCCTGTCAGTTCTCCTGTCCCCTGTCCTGTCAGTTCTCCTGTCCCCTGTCCTGTCAGTTCTCCTGTCTCCTGTCCTGTCAGTTCTCCTGTCTCCTCTCCTGTCAGTTCTCCTGTCTCTTGTGTCACTAACTTTCTGTATCAATATGAGAAGGAACTGCTGATCACTGGCCCAGCTTGACTGAGAGGACAGGCGGAGGAGGGCAGGGACGGACAATGGCCATGTGCCGTGTGTGTGTGTGTGTGTGTGTGTGTGTGTGTATGTGTGTGTGTGTGTGTGTGTGTGTGTGTGTGTGTGTGTGTGTGTGTGTGTGTGTGTGTGTGTGTGTGTGTGTGTGTGTGTGTGTGTGTGTGTGTGTGTGTGTGTGTGTGTTGTGGGGGGGGCGGGGGGGTTGATGATGGGCAAATGTTTTATGAGACTGTGTCAGCAATATCCTACATAAATGAAAAGGTGTTTATGTCTGGGAGCATAAGTAGGAGATGAGGGCTTTGTGTTGTGGTCTCTGTGTTGGTGGTGTTTTAACTGAAGAAGCAGGAAGGGAGCAGAACTCAGGGGAATACGAGACAGCTTGTCATACCAAGAGCTCAACTACTGCTTCAACAAGCCACACTTGACCCAGTGTGTTAGCACAGAGGAGGAAAGGAACACACTCAATCTCTCTCTCTCTGTCTCTCTCTCTCTCTCTCTCTCTCTGTGTCTCTCTGTCTGTCTCTCTCTCTCTCTGTCTCTCTCTGTCTGTCTCTCTCTCTCTCTCTCTCTCTCTCTCTCTCTCTCTCACTCACTCAAACTCACACTCACACTCACACTCACACTCAAACTCACACTCACACTCACACTCACACTCACACTCACACTCACACTCACACTCACACTCACACTCACACTCACACACACTACAGGGACATGGACACTACACCACAGTCTGGGTCAGTGTGCACCCTGAAAAAGTAAAGTTTTCTACCTTCACTGGACAGGGATCAACGGGAAAGATATGATTTGGAGAAATCTCAAGAAAGACACCATGGAATATTGAGAGAAGGAGGAGAGAAAGAGAGATAGAGAGAGAGAGGAGGGGGATAGAGAGGGGGAGGGGAAGAGAGAGAGGGAGGGAGGGAGGGAGAGATGTGACACATTTAGGTCATAGTGATGTAATGGCCACTCGTCTGTGAACAAGTGACAGAAACCACAGCGGGAGAGAGGGAAAGAGAGAGGGGGAGATGGAGGGGGAGATGGAGAGGGAGAGGGAGGGAGAGAGGGAGGGAGAGAGGGGATAAGTGGACACAAGTTAACGACTTAAGGAATTGAGCAAGCAGAAAGTCTGAGGAAACTAAGGAGACAGAGAGAGGGTGTGTGTGTGTGTGTGTGTGTGTGTGTGTGTGTGTGTGTGTGTGTGTGTGTGTGTGTGTGTGTGTGTGTGTGTGTGTGTGTGTGTGTGTGTGTGTGTGTGTGTGTGTGTGTGTGTGTGTGTGTGTGTGTGTGTGTGTGTGTGTGTGTGTGACTGTTGACAGTTGAAGGTAAAGGTCCAGTCCAGCAGTTCTCTGTGGGGCTATCTGCTACCCTCTCCCACACAGGCCAGGGCTGGTCAGGGGCATCCCAGTCCCAAGCTAGCTAACAGCTTCGTTAATACTGCCGCTCTGAACCAAGTCAACTGTGAAATGTCGTCATGCTCTAATGGCTTACATCTGGGCTCTCCCCACCACTCACATGGTTTATCCCACTTGGATTGATATTTACTGAGAAATAACCGCTCTGTGGCTCTGTGGCTTGGCCTCCCAGATGGGGCTAAACAGATCATAAGGAGTGGGAGCCCCACCCACACAGGGATTTTTGTGTTCTAATTATTCTGTGATTATGTTTAGTTGATCAGGTCATTGACTAATGATGTGACGTCATGCCATTGTTGTCCCTGTTTAGGCATTTGGATGAAAAAAATGATAGCTGAGATGGTTGCTGGGCCGTGGTCGCCGTGGTCGCCGTGGTCGCTGAGGGTTTTTATTCTACATGTCTCTGAGGCTCCGGTATAAATATCTGTGTAGACACCAAGAACTCAGCTGTGCGGCTCTAAGGGGGTTCCAGGCACATTCAAGATCGGAACTGATGAATGATATGTAATCCAAATGGACTTAGTGTTAAGCTATTCATTAGAAGTGATCGGTGCTGGAATTAAACCCACAACCGCTTGGTGTTACAAGCACCATCCAACCAGCTCAGCCACCAGAACCAGTGACTCCTCACAGATCCTCTAATGATGACAGGGAACAGAGCAGGAGACAAGCAGCGCTCTGTTCTCTCCTCGGCAGAAGACCTACACTAGATGTTTTCTCGGTTGACATTCGCGTCGAGAAAGAGAGAGAGAAAGAAAGAGAGAGAGAGAGAGAGAGAGAGAGAGAGAGAGAGAGAGAGAGAGAGAGAGAGAGAGAGAGTGTGTGTGTATGCTCAGCAGAAGCACCACTGAGCATGAGCACAATTACACCCGTTCACCCAGACATGAAACAGACATTTTACATCATGGGGCTTTCTAAGGAGGTCCACATCAGTTTCATGTCACACAGTTCCTTTAACACTGATGATATACAGTTGAAGTCGGAAGTTTACATACACTTACATCCACAAATTTCTTGTTAACAAAGTATAGTTTTGGCAAGTCGGTTAGGACATCTACTTTGTGCATGACACAAGTCATTTTTCCAACAATTGTTTACAGACAGATTATTTCACTTATAGTTCACTGTATCACAATTCCAGTGGGTCAGAAGTTTACATACACTAAGTTGACTGTGCCTTTAAACAGCTTGGACAATTGAGAGGATAGAGAGAGACAGACGGGAGAGAGGGAGGAGAGGATAGAGAGAGAGAAGGGAGAGAGGGAGGAGAGGATAGAGAGAGACAGATGGGAGGGAGGGAGGAGAGGATAGAGAGAGACAGACGGGAGAGAGAGAGGAGAGGATAGAGAGAGACAGATGGGAGAGAGGGAGGAGAGGATAGAAAGAGACAGATGGGAGAGAGGGAGTAGAGGATAGAGAGAGACAGATGGGAGAGAGGGAGGAGAGGATAGAGAGAGACAGATGGGAGAGAGGGAGGAGAGGATAGAGAGAGACAGATGGAAGAGAGGGAGGAGAGGATAGAGAGAGACAGATGGGAGAGAGAGAGGAGAGGATAGAGAGAGACAGATGGGAGAGAGGGAGTAGAGGATAGAGAGAGACAGATGGGAGAGAGGGAGGAGAGGATAGAGAGAGACAGAAGGGAGAGAGGGAGTAGAGGATAGAGAGAGACTGATGGGAGAGAGAGAGGAGAGGATAGAGAGAGACAGAAGGGAGAGAGGGAGGAGAGGATAGAGAGAGACAGATGGGAGAGAGAGAGGAGAGGATAGAGAGAGACAGACGGGAGAGAGAGAGGAGAGGATAGAGAGAGACAGATGGGAGAGAGGGAGGAGAGGATAGAGAGACAGATGGGAGAGAGGGAGTAGAGGATAGAGAGAGACAGATGGGAGAGAGGGAGGAGAGGATAGAGAGAGACAGATGGGAGAGAGGGAGTAGAGGATAGAGAGAGACAGATGGGAGAGAGGGAGGAGAGGATAGAGAGAGACAGATGGGAGAGAGGGAGGAGAGGATAGAGAGAGAGAAGGGAGAGAGGGAGGAGAGGATAGAGAGAGACAGATGGGAGAGAGGGAGGAGAGGATAGAGAGAGACAGACGGGAGAGAGGGAGAGGAGGATGGAGAGAGACAGAAGGGAGAGAGGGAGGAGAGGATAGAAAGAGACAGAAGGGAGAGAGGGAGGAGAGGATAGAGAGAGACAGAAGGGAGAGAGAGAGGAGATGATAGAGAAAGAAGGGAGAGAGGGAGGAAAGGATAGAGAGAGACAGATGGGAGAGAGGGAGTAGAGGATAGAGAGAGACAGATGGGAGAGAGGGAGGAGAGGATAGAGAGACAGATGGGAGAGAGAGAGGAGAGGATAGAGAGAGACAGACGGGAGAGAGAGAGGAGAGGATAGAGAAAGAAGGGAGAGAGGGAGGAAGGATAGAGAGACAGATGGGAGAGAGGGAGGAGAGGATAGAGAGAGACAGACGGAAGAGAGAGAGGTGAGGATAGAGAGACAGAAGGGAACAAGATATTTGCTCATGGAACCATGTGCATTCATGTCTCCTGTGTGTGGCTGCATCTGCGCTAGGACAAGTCTGTGTGTGCATGTGTGTGTGTCAGATTAGAATGCTGGGAGCAAAAGAGAGAATGAGGACATAAGAGAGAGATAGCAGGAGATAGGGCAGAGAGAGAGAGAGAAGGAGAAATTGGGTCAGTGATCTAAATACCAAGTACCATGTCAACGGCATTACATTGCCATCCATCCATCCATTCATGCATCCATCCATCCATCCATCCATCTCTCTCTCTCTCTCTCTCTCTCTCTCTCTCTCTCTCTCTCTCTCTCTCTCTCTCTCTTTGTTTATGCCTATTATTCTCTTTTGGTTCTTTCCAATCTTTCTCTCTTTTTGTCTTTATCTCTCTTTCATTGTGTCCCTCTCTTTTTCTCTGCCACCATTTCAGTCCCATCCCCCTTTCCTTTCTAAATCCCTCTAGCCTTCTCTCTCTCTCTCTCTCTCTCTCTCTCTCTCTCTCTCTCTCTCTCTCTCTCTCTCTCTCTCTCTCTCTCTCTCTCTCTCTCTCTCTCTCTCTCTCTCTCTCTCTCTCTCTCTCTCTCTCTCTCTCTCTCTCTCTCGGTCAGTGTTAATGCATTGCAGTGTCCACTGCTGTTTGTTAATGTTTGTTTATTATTAACTCATCCTCCTCCCCCATCCTATATAACTTCAGTACCTACCTCTCTCTCCCTCCCTGTTCCTCACCCTCCCTCTCCCTCTCCCAACCCCACTCCCACCCTCCTTCCCTCTCCATTCCTTCCTCCTTCCTCCTTCCCTCAGTATAGTGAGAGGTAATGTAAAGACATGCAGGCCTCCTCCTTCCCTCAGTATAGTGAGTGGTAATGTAAAGACATGCGGCCTCCTTCTTCCCTCAGTATAGTGAGTGGTAATGTAAAGACATGCGGCCTCCTTCTTCCCTCAGTATAGTGAGTGGTAATGTAAAGACATGCGGCCTCCTTCTTCCCTCAGTATAGTGAGTGGTAATGTAAAGACATGAGAGCCTCCTCCTTCCCTCAGTATAGTGAGTGGTAATGTAAAGACATGCGGACCTCCTCCTTCCCTCAGTATAGTGAGTGGTAATGTAAAGACATGCGGGCCTCCTTCCCTCAGTATAGTGAGTGGTAATGTAAAGACATGCGGCCTCCTCCTTCCCTCAGTATAGTGAGTGGTAATGTAAAGACATGCGGCCTCCTTCCCTCAGTATAGTGAGTGGTAATGTAAAGACATGCGGACCTCCTCCTTCCCTCAGTATAGTGAGTGGTAATGTAAAGACATGCGGGCCTCCTCCTTCCCTCAGTATAGTGAGTGGTAATGTAAAGACATGTGGACCTCCTCCTTCCCTCAGTATAGTGAGTGGTAATGTAAAGACATGCAGTTCTCCTCCTTCCCTCAGTATAGTGAGTGGTAATGTAAAGACATGTGGGCCTTCTCCTTCCCTCAGTATAATCAGTGGTAATGTAAAGACATGCGGGCCTCCTCCTTCCCTCAGTATAGTGAGTGGTAATGTAAAGACATGCAGGCCTCCTCCTTCCCTCAGTATAGTGAGTGGTAATGTAAAGACATGCGGCCTCCTTCCCTCAGTATAGTGAGTGGTAATGTAAAGACATGCGGCCCTCCTCCTTCCCTCAGTATAGTGAGTGGTAATGTAAAGACATGCGGACCTCCTTCCCTCAGTATAGTGAGTGGTAATGTAAAGACATGCAGGCCTCCTCCTTCCCTCAGTATAGTGAGTGGTAATGTAAAGACAGGCGGGCCTCCTCCTTCCCTCAGTATAGTGAGTGGTAATGTAAAGACATGCAGGCCTCCTCCTTCCCTCAGTATAGTGAGTGGTAATGTAAAGACATGCGGGCCTTCTCCTTCCCTCAGTATATTGAGTGGTAATGTAAAGACATGTGGACCTCCTCCTTCCCTCAGTATAGTGAGTGGTAATGTAAAGACATGCGGACCTCCTTCCCTCAGTATAGTGAGTGGTAATGTAAAGACATGCGCGCCTCCTCCTTCCCTCAGTATAGTGAGTGGTAATGTAAAGACATGTGGACCTCCTCCTTCCCTCAGTATAGTGAGTGGTAATGTAAAGACATGCGGCCTCCTTCCCTCAGTATAGTGAGTGGTAATGTAAAGACATGCGAGCCTCCTCCTTCCCTCAGTATAGTGAGTGGTAATGTAAAGACATGCAGACCTCCTCCTTCCCTCAGTATAGTGAGTGGTAATGTAAAGACATGCGGGCCTCCTCCTTCCCTCAGTATAGTGAGTGGTAATGTAAAGACAGGCGGACCTCCTCTTTCCCTCAGTATAGTGAGTGGTAATGTAAAGACATGCGGGCCTCCTCCTTCCCTCAGTATAGTGAGTGGTAATGTAAAGACATGCGGCCTCCTTCCCTCAGTATAGTGAGTGGTAATGTAAAGACATGTGGGCCTCCTTCCCTCAGTATAGTGAGTGGTAATGTAAAGACATGCGGCCTCCTTCCCTCAGTATAGTGAGTGGTAATGTAAAGACATGTGGGCCTCCTTCCCTCAGTATAGTGAGTGGTAATGTAAAGACATGCGGGCCTTCTCCTTCCCTCAGTATAGTGAGTGGTAATGTAAAGACATGTGGACCTCCTCCTTCCCTCAGTATAGTGAGTGGTAATGTAAAGACATGCGGACCTCCTTCCCTCAGTATAGTGAGTGGTAATGTAAAGACATGCGCGCCTCCTCCTTCCCTCAGTATAGTGAGTGGTAATGTAAAGACATGTGGACCTCCTCTTTCCCTCAGTATAGTGAGTGGTAATGTAAAGACATGCGGCCTCCTTCCCTCAGTATAGTGAGTGGTAATGTAAAGACATGCGGGCCTCCTTCCCTCAGTATAGTGAGTGGTAATGTAAAGACATGCGGACCTCCTCCTTCCCTCAGTATAGTGAGTGGTAATGTAAAGACATGCGGGCCTCCTCCTTCCCTCAGTATAGTGAGTGGTAATGTAAAGACATGTGGGCCTCCTTCCCTCAGTATAGTGAGTGGTAATGTAAAGACATGTGGGCCTCCTTCCCTCAGTATAGTGAGTGGTAATGTAAAGACATGCGGGCCTTCTCCTTCCCTCAGTATAGTGAGTGGTAATGTAAAGACATGTGGACCTCCTCCTTCCCTCAGTATAGTGAGTGGTAATGTAAAGACATGCGGCCTCCTTCCCTCAGTATAGTGAGTGGTAATGTAAAGACATGCGGCCTCCTTCCCTCAGTATAGTGAGTGGTAATGTAAAGACATGCGGACCTCCTTCCCTCAGTATAGTGAGTGGTAATGTAAAGACATGCGCGCCTCCTCCTTCCCTCAGTATAGTGAGTGGTAATGTAAAGACATGTGGACCTCCTCTTTCCCTCAGTATAGTGAGTGGTAATGTAAAGACATGCGGCCTCCTTCCCTCAGTATAGTGAGTGGTAATGTAAAGACATGCGGACCTCCTTCTTCCCTCAGTATAGTGAGTGGTAATGTAAAGACATGCAGGCCTCCTCCTTCCCTCAGTATAGTGAGTGGTAATGTAAAGACATGCAGGCCTCCTCCTTCCCTCAGTATAGTGAGTGGTAATGTAAAGACATGCGGACCTCCTTCTTCCCTCAGTATAGTGAGTGGTAATGTAAAGACATGCAGGCCTTCTCCTTCCCTCAGTATAGTGAGTGGTAATGTAAAGACATGCAGGCCTCCTCCTTCCCTCAGTATAGTGAGTGGTAATGTAAAGACATGCGGACCTCCTCCTTCCCTCAGTATAGTGAGTGGTAATGTAAAGACATGCAGGCCTCCTTCTTCCCTCAGTATAGTGAGTGGTAATGTAAAGACATGGACCCTCCTTCCCTCAGTATAGTGAGTGGTAATGTAAAGACATGCGGGCCTCCTCCTACCCTCAGTATAGTGAGTGGTAATGTAAAGACATGCGGCCTCCTTCCCTCAGTATAGTGAGTGGTAATGTAAAGACATGCGGGCCTCCTCCTACCCTCAGTATAGTGAGTGGTAATGTAAACACATGTGGGCCTCCTTCCCTCAGTATATTGAGTGGTAATGTAAAGACATGCGGGCCTTCTCCTTCCCTCAGTATAGTGAGTGGTAATGTAAAGACATGTGGACCTCCTCCTTCCCTCAGTATAGTGAGTGGTAATGTAAAGACATGCGGACCTCCTTCCCTCAGTATAGTGAGTGGTAATGTAAAGACATGCGCGCCTCCTCCTTCCCTCAGTATAGTGAGTGGTAATGTAAAGACATGTGGACCTCCTCCTTCCCTCAGTATAGTGAGTGGTAATGTAAAGACATGCGGCCTCCTTCCCTCAGTATAGTGAGTGGCAATGTAAAGACATGTGGACCTCCTCCTTCCCTCAGTATAGTGAGTGGTAATGTAAAGACATGCGGGCCTCCTCCTTCCCTCAGTATAGTGAGTGGTAATGTAAAGACATGCGGCCTCCTTCCCTCAGTATAGTGAGTGGTAATGTAAAGACATGCGGCCTCCTTCCCTCAGTATAGTGAGTGGTAATGTAAAGACATGCGGCCCTCCTCCTTCCCTCAGTATAGTGAGTGGTAATGTAAAGACATGCAGACCTCCTCCTTCCCTCAGTATAGTGAGTGGTAATGTAAAGACATGCGGGCCTCCTCCTTCCCTCAGTATAGTGAGTGGTAATGTAAAGACATGCGGCCTCCTTCCCTCAGTATAGTGAGTGGTAATGTAAAGACATGCAGGCCTCCTCCTTCCCTCAGTATAGTGAGTGGTAATGTAAAGACATGCGGCCTCCTTCCCTCAGTATAGTGAGTGGTAATGTAAAGACATGTGGGCCTCCTTCCCTCAGTATAGTGAGTGGTAATGTAAAGACATGCGGCCTCCTTCCCTCAGTATAGTGAGTGGTAATGTAAAGACATGTGGGCCTCCTTCCCTCAGTATAGTGAGTGGTAATGTAAAGACATGCGGGCCTTCTCCTTCCCTCAGTATAGTGAGTGGTAATGTAAAGACATGTGGACCTCCTCCTTCCCTCAGTATAGTGAGTGGTAATGTAAAGACATGCGGACCTCCTTCCCTCAGTATAGTGAGTGGTAATGTAAAGACATGCGCGCCTCCTCCTTCCCTCAGTATAGTGAGTGGTAATGTAAAGACATGTGGACCTCCTCTTTCCCTCAGTATAGTGAGTGGTAATGTAAAGACATGCGGCCTCCTTCCCTCAGTATAGTGAGTGGTAATGTAAAGACATGCGGGCCTCCTTCCCTCAGTATAGTGAGTGGTAATGTAAAGACATGCGGACCTCCTCCTTCCCTCAGTATAGTGAGTGGTAATGTAAAGACATGCGGGCCTCCTCCTTCCCTCAGTATAGTGAGTGGTAATGTAAAGACATGTGGGCCTCCTTCCCTCAGTATAGTGAGTGGTAATGTAAAGACATGCGGGCCTTCTCCTTCCCTCAGTATAGTGAGTGGTAATGTAAAGACATGTGGACCTCCTCCTTCCCTCAGTATAGTGAGTGGTAATGTAAAGACATGCGGACCTCCTTCCCTCAGTATAGTGAGTGGTAATGTAAAGACATGCGCGCCTCCTCCTTCCCTCAGTATAGTGAGTGGTAATGTAAAGACATGTGGACCTCCTCTTTCCCTCAGTATAGTGAGTGGTAATGTAAAGACATGCGGCCTCCTTCCCTCAGTATAGTGAGTGGTAATGTAAAGACATGCGGACCTCCTTCTTCCCTCAGTATAGTGAGTGGTAATGTAAAGACATGCAGGCCTCCTCCTTCCCTCAGTATAGTGAGTGGTAATGTAAAGACATGCAGGCCTCCTCCTTCCCTCAGTATAGTGAGTGGTAATGTAAAGACATGCGGACCTCCTTCTTCCCTCAGTATAGTGAGTGGTAATGTAAAGACATGCAGGCCTTCTCCTTCCCTCAGTATAGTGAGTGGTAATGTAAAGACATGCAGGCCTCCTCCTTCCCTCAGTATAGTGAGTGGTAATGTAAAGACATGCGGACCTCCTCCTTCCCTAAGTATAGTGAGTGGTAATGTAAAGACAGGCGGGCCTCCTCCTTCCCTCAGTATAGTGAGTGGTAATGTAAAGACATGCAGGCCTCCTTCTTCCCTCAGTATAGTGAGTGGTAATGTAAAGACATGGACCCTCCTTCCCTCAGTATAGTGAGTGGTAATGTAAAGACATGCGGGCCTCCTCCTACCCTCAGTATAGTGAGTGGTAATGTAAAGACATGCGGCCTCCTTCTTCCCTCAGTATAGTGAGTGGTAATGTAAAGACATGCGGGCCTCCTCCTACCCTCAGTATAGTGAGTGGTAATGTAAACACATGTGGGCCTCCTTCCCTCAGTATATTGAGTGGTAATGTAAAGACATGCGGGCCTTCTCCTTCCCTCAGTATAGTGAGTGGTAATGTAAAGACATGTGGACCTCCTCCTTCCCTCAGTATAGTGAGTGGTAATGTAAAGACATGCGGACCTCCTTTCCCTCAGTATAGTGAGTGGTAATGTAAAGACATGCGCGCCTCCTCCTTCCCTCAGTATAGTGAGTGGTAATGTAAAGACATGTGGACCTCCTCCTTCCCTCAGTATAGTGAGTGGTAATGTAAAGACATGCGGCCTCCTCCTTCCCTCAGTATAGTGAGTGGTAATGTAAAGACATGCGGCCTCCTTCCCTCAGTATAGTGAGTGGTAATGTAAAGACATGCGGACCTCCTCCTTCCCTCAGTATAGTGAGTGGTAATGTAAAGACATGTGGACCTCCTCCTTCCCTCAGTATAGTGAGTGGTAATGTAAAGACATGCGCGCCTCCTCCTTCCCTCAGTATAGTGAGTGGTAATGTAAAGACATGCGGCCTCCTTCCCTCAGTATAGTGAGTGGTAATGTAAAGACATGCGGACCTCCTCCTTCCCTCAGTATAGTGAGTGGTAATGTAAAGACATGCGGACCTCCTCCTTCCCTCAGTATAGTGAGTGGTAATGTAAAGACATGCGGCCTCCTTCCCTCAGTATAGTGAGTGGTAATGTAAAGACATGCGGGCCTCCTCCTTCCCTCAGTATAGTGAGTGGTAATGTAAAGACATGCGGCCTCCTTCCCTCAGTATAGTGAGTGGTAATGTAAAGACATGCGGCCCTCCTCCTTCCCTCAGTATAGTGAGTGGTAATGTAAAGACATGTGGGCCTCCTCCTTCCCTCAGTATAGTGAGTGGTAATGTAAAGACATGCGGCCTCCTTCTTCCCTCAGTATAGTGAGTGGTAATGTAAAGACATGAGAGCCTCCTCCTTCCATCAGTATAGTGAGTGGTAATGTAAAGACATGTGGGCCTCCTTCCCTCAGTATAGTGAGTGGTAATGTAAAGACATGTGGGCCTCCTCCTTCCCTCAGTATAGTGAGTGGTAATGTAAAGACAGGCGGGCCTCCTCCTTCCCTCAGTATAGTGAGTGGTAATGTAAAGACATGCGGCCCTCCTCCTTCCCTCAGTATAGTGAGTGGTAATGTAAAGACAGGCGGACCTCCTCCTTCCCTCAGTATAGTGAGTGGTAATGTAAAGACATGCGAGCCTCCTCCTTCCATCAGTATAGTGAGTGGTAATGTAAAGACATGTGGGCCTCCTTCCCTCAGTATAGTGAGTGGTAATGTAAAGACATGCGGACCTCCTCCTTCCCTCAGTATAGTGAGTGGTAATGTAAAGACATGCGGCCTCCTTCCCTCAGTATAGTGAGTGGTAATGTAAAGACAGGCGGACCTCCTCCTTCCCTCAGTATAGTGAGTGGTAATGTAAAGACATGCGGGCCTCCTTCTTCCCTCAGTATAGTGAGTGGTAATGTAAAGACATGTGGGCCTCCTCTTTCCCTCAATATAGTGAGTGTTAATGTAAAGACATGCGGGCCTCCAGTTCATAATGGACATAAGGTGTATTAGCCTTAACGAGTCTCCTCCCGGATCCGGGATCCTCCTCATCAAAAAAGCTGACTAGCATAGTCTAGACTAACGGGACAGGGATATCATATAATATAATTTCATGAAATCACAAGTCCAATACAGCAAATGAAAGATAAACATCTTGTGAATCCAGCCATCATTTCTGATTTTTAAAATGTTTTACAGCGAAAACACAATATGTATTTATATTAGCTCACCACAATAACACAACGCCATGTTTTCACCATGTTTCCACCGCATAGGTAGCTATCACAAAACCCACAAATAGAGATAAAATGAATCACTAACCTTGAACAACTTCATCAGATGACAGTCTTATAACATCATGTTATACAATACATTTATGTTTTGTTCGAAAATGTGCATATTTGAGGTATAAATCGTAGTTTTACATTGCAGCCACCATCACAAATAGCACCAAAGCAGCCAGAATAATTACAGAGAGCAACGTGAAATACATAAATACTCATCATAAAACATTTATGAAAAATACATGGTGTACATCAAATGAAAGATAAACATCTTGTGAATCCAGCCAATATTTCCGATTTTTTAAGTGTTTTACAGCGAAAACACAATATATATATTTCTATTAGCTCACCACAATAGCCAAACACACAACGCCATTTATTCACCGCCAAAATAGCTTTCACAAAACCCAGAAATAGAGATAAAATGAATCACTAACCTTTGGACAACTTCATCAGATGACAGTCTTATAACATCATGTTATACAATACATTTATGTTTTGTTCGAAAATGTGCATATTAACCTGTTGAGGCTGGGGGCGCTGTTGTCACTATTTATGCTAATCGTGTAATTTTTGAAACGGCTTCCCACAAAATTCTTGATCGTACAATATGCATATTATTATTATTATTGGATAGAAAACAGTCTATAGTTTCTATAGGAGTTGAAATTTTGTCTCTAAGTGGAACAGAACCCATTCTACAGCAATTTCCCTGACATGGAGTCAGATTTCAGAAATGTTGGCCCCTGATCTGGAGTCAGTTAAAAGGCCACAGTTATTGCTATGAGTATACGGACACTGCTTACGTCTTCCCCTGGATGCCTTTACGTGATGACGATTTGAATGGGGTCGATTGCGCGTTCACAGGCACTATAAATTAAAAAACCCTGTAGCTAGTAAGTCTTTTGGAGCTGCGTTATGTGCGTGGAGGACACCGACCCGCACCTGTTCCAAGCATTAGTGTTGGGAGTAATCTTTCTCCGGTCATGTTAAGACTCGTTATAGGAGTTAAAAACATCATAAGGTAGTTAATTTAAAGCGTTTTATAGCAATTTATATCCGTTTAGTGCGATTTTGGGACATTTATTTCTGAAACGCTGTGAATCGCTGGGCACGCTTCCAGTTCATGCTGAACGCAGTTGGCATTTCCACATGGCAAGAGGACAGCTTTCCACCAAAAGACGATTAGACCCAAGAAAGGATCCTTTGCCCAAGATACTGATGGAAGAACAGCTCAAAGTAGGACATTTTAATTATGATAAATCGTGTTTCTGTCGAAAAATGTTAGTGGCTTAGGACGCCATGTTTTTTGACGTAGCTTCGCTTGGCGCAAACTGTATTGAAAAGTAAGGATAATTTAAAAAATGTAATTCCGCGATTGTATTAAGAATTAAAATGTCTATCAATCGATGTCCACCCTATATTTTTTAGTCACGTTTATGAGTATTTATGTATAAGAGTAGATCACTGTCTAATATGGCGCACGGACATTTTCTCACCAGCTGGGCTACATTTCACATTGTCTAACCATGATTTTGGTGGCTAAATATGCACATTTTCGAACAAACTGTATATGTATGTTGTAATGTGATGTTACAGGGGTGTCACGCCCTGGCCTTATTATTCTTTGTTTTCTTTATTATTTTAGTTAGGTCAGGGTGTGACATGGGGAATGTTTATGTTTTGTTGGTTTTGGGTGTTTATTTGGTAAAGGGGTTATGGGGTGTAGTAGATGGTTTTGTGTTGAGTGTATATGTCTAGAGTTGTCTATGTTGGTTAGTTATCTAGGAGAGTCTATGGTTACCTGAATGAGTTCCCAATTAGAGACAGCTGATTTCGGTTGTCTCTGATTGGGAGCCTTATTTAGGGTAGCCATAGGCTCTCATTGGTTGTGGGTAATTGTCTATGTAAGAACGTTTGTAGCCTGTTTGTATGTGCACAACGTTTGTAGCTTCACGGTCGTTTTGTTATTTTGTTGTTTTGTTAAAGTGTTTTTGTGTCGTGTTCATCTTCGTGTTGTTTAATAAAAGAAGATGGCTTATTTTCCAAAAGCTGCATTTTGGTCCGTCAATCCACCACACGATCGTGACAGAATTACCCACCATAGGACCAAGCGGCATGGAAGGCGGCAACAGGACCTACCCACAAAGGATTTCTGGACATGGGAGGAGATACTGGATGGTAAGGGGCCGTGGGATCAACCTGGAGAATATCGCCTCCCTCGTGAAGAGCTGGAGGCAGCGAAAGCCGAGAGGAGGCGATATGAGGAGGCAGCACGGAGACAAGGCTGGAAGCCCGTGAGTACAACCCAAAAATTTCTTGGGGGGGGCCTTAAAGGGAGTGTGGCGAAGTCAGGTAGGAAACCTGCGCCTACTCCCTGTACTTACCGTGGAGAGCGAGAGTACGGGCAGACACCGTGTTACGCAGTAGAGCGCACGGTGTCTCCTGTACGCGTGCATAGCCCGGTTCGGTACATTTCAGCTCCACGTATCGGCCGGGCTAGACTGAGCGTTGAGCCATATGTCATGAAGCCGGCCCAACGCATCTGGTCACCAGTGCGTCTCCTCGGGCCGGCGTACATGGCACCAGCCTTACGCATGGTGTCCCCGGTTCGCCTACATAGGCCGGTGCGGGTTATTCCACCTCCCCGCACTGGTCAGGCGACGGGGAGCATAGAACCAGGTAAGGTTGGGCAGGCTCGGCGTTCAAGGGAGCCAGTACGCCTGCACGGTCCGGTATTTCCGGCGCCACCTCCCCGCCCCAACCCAGTACCACCAGTGCCTCCTCCACGCACTAGCTATATGGTGCGTGTCTCCAGCCCTTTACCACCAGTGTCTAAACCACGCACCAAGCCTCCTGTGTGTCCCCAGAGTCCTGTGCGTCCTGTTGCTGCTCCCCGCACTAGCCCTGAGATGCGTGTCCCCAGCCCGGTGCCACCAGTCCCGGCACCACGCACCAGGCCTACAGTGCGCCTCAGCCGGCAGGAGTCTGCCGTCTGCACAGCATTGACTGAACTGCTCGTCTCCCCAGCGCCATCTGAGCCATCCGTCTCCCCAGCGCCATCTGAGCCATCCGTCTCCCCAGCGCCATCTGAGCCATCCGTCTGCAATGAGCCTGCAAAGCCGCCCGTCTGCCATGAGCCTGCAAAGCCGCCCGTCTGCCATGAGCCCACTGAGCCGTCCGCCAGACAGGAGCCGCTAGAGCCGCCAGCCAGACAGGAGCCGCTAGAGCCGTCCGTCAGACAGGATCTGCCAGAGCCGCCAACCAGACAGGATCTGCCAGAGCCGCCAACCAGACAGGATCTGCCAGAGCCGCCAACCAGACAGGATCTGCCAGAGCCGCCAACCAGACAGGATCTGCCAGAGCCGCCAACCAGACAGGAGCAGCCAGATCAGTCAGCCAGCCATGAGCAGCCAGATCCGTCAGCCAGCCATGAGCAGCCAGATCCGTCAGCTAGCCATGAGCAGCCAGATCCGTCAGATAGCCATGAGCAGCCAGATCCGTCAGCTAGCCATGAGCAGCCAGATCCGTCAGCTAGCCATGAGCAGCCAGATCCGTCAGCTAGCCATGAGCAGCCAGATCCGTCAGCTAGCCATGAGCAGCCAGATCCGTCAGCTAGCCATGAGCAGCCAGATCCGTCAGCTAGCCATGAGCAGCCAGATCCGTCAGCTAGCCATGAGCAGCCAGATCCGTCAGCTAGCCATGAGCAGCCAGATCCGTCAGCCAGCCATGAGCAGCCAGATCAGTCAGCCAGCCATGAGCAGCCAGATCCGTTAGCCAGCCATGAGCAGCCAGATCTGTCAGCCAGCCATGGGCCGTCCCTCAGTCCGGAGCTGCAGTCCCTCAGTCCGGAGCTGCAGTCCCTCAGTCCGGAGCTGCCATTCCTCAGTCCGGAGCTGCCCCTTACCCTGGAGCTGCCCCTTACCCTGGTGCTGCCCCTTACCCTGGTGCTGCCCCTTACCCTGGTGCTGCCCCTTACCCTGGTACTGCCCCTTATCCTGGTACTGCCCCTGACCCTGGTACTGCCCCTTACCCTGGTACTGGTCCTTAGTCCGGAGCTGTCCCTTAGTCCGGAACTCCCCCTTAATGCAATGGGGTTAATGTGGAGGGGGGTCGTTTGGAGGAAGCCTAGGAGGTGGTTAGGTACTGTGGTGACGTGGGGACTACGACCAGAGCCGGAGCCGCCACCGTGGAGGGGAGCCCACCCAGACCCTCCCCTAGACTGTGTATGGTGCGCCCGGAGTTCGCGCCTCAAGGGGGGGGTTATGTCACGCCCTGGCCTTATTATTCTTTGTTTTCTTTATTATTTTAGTTAGGTCAGGGTGTGACATGGGGAATGTTTATGTTTTGTTGGTTTTGGGTGTTTATTTGGTAAAGGGGTTATGGGGTGTAGTAGATGGTTTTGTGTTGAGTGTATATGTCTAGAGTTGTCTATGTTGGTTAGTTATCTAGGAGAGTCTATGGTTACCTGAATGAGTTCCCAATTAGAGACAGCTGATTTCGGTTGTCTCTGATTGGGAGCCTTATTTAGGGTAGCCATAGGCTCTCATTGGTTGTGGGTAATTGTCTATGTAAGAACGTTTGTAGCCTGTTTGTATGTGCACAACGTTTGTAGCTTCACGGTCGTTTTGTTATTTTGTTGTTTTGTTAAAGTGTTTTTGTGTCGTGTTCATCTTCGTGTTTAATAAAAGAAGATGGCTTATTTTCCAAAAGCTGCATTTTGGTCCGTCAATCCACCACACGATCGTGACAAGGGGTGTCATCTGAAGAATTCTGAGAAGGTTAGTGAAAAAAATAATATATTTTGGCGATGTTGACGTTATCGCTCTCTTTGGCTAGAATCAATGCTGGGCTGCTATGTGCTATGTGCTATGCTAATATAACGATTTATTGTGTTTTCGCTGTAAGACACTTAGAAAATCTGAAATATTGTCTGTATTCACAGGATCTGTGTCTTTCGATTAGTGTATGCTGTGTATTTTTACGAAATGTTTGATGATTAGTAAGTAGGTAAACACGTTGCTCTATGTAGTTATTCTAGTCCATTTGTGACGGTGGGTGCAATTGTAACCTATGCCATCTACCTGAAATATGCACATTTTTCTAACAAAACCTATCCCATACCATAAATATGTTATCAGACTGTCATCTGAGTTTTTTTCTTGGTTAGGGGCTATAAATATCTTAGTTTAGCCGAATTGGTGATAGCTACTGGTGTTGGTGGACAAATAAAAGATGGTGGATTATGCTAATGTGTTTTTAGGTAATAGATTTACATCTTTACATATTGTGTCTTCCCTATAAAACATTTTAAAAATCGGACATGTTGGCTGGATTCACAAGATCTGTGTCTTTCATTAGCTGTATTGGACTTTAATGTGTGAAAGTTAAATATTTAAAAAAAATATTTTTTTTGAATTTCGCGGCTCTGCCTTTTCAGTGGGGGTGGGGGGGGAGTGCCGCTAGCGGCACCCTCAGCCTAGACAGGTTAAGAGGTACAAATCCTGGTTTTACATTGTGAATACGTAGCCACAATACGCCAAAATGTCCGGAGATATTTTGGACAGTCACCTAATCTAACCAAAGAACTCATCATAAACTTTACATAAAAATACTTGTTGTATGGCAAATGAAAGATACAGTGGTTCTTAAAACTTCTCACGAGTCACCATCCCAGATCCGGGAGCATCCTCATCAGTAAAAAAAAGCTGACTAGCATAGCCTAGCATAGCGCCACAAGTAAATACTAGCATTTAAATATCATGAAATCACAAGTCCAAGATACCAAATGAAATATACACATCTTGTGAATCCAGCCATCATTTCCGATTTTTAAAATGTTTTACAGCGAAAACACAATATGTATTTCTATTAGCTAACCACAATAGCAAAAGACTCAACCGCATATTTTCACAATTTTTTTACCGCATGGGTAGCTATCACAAATTCGACCAAATAAAGATATAATTAGTCACTAACCAAGAAACAACTTCCTCAGATGACAGTCTTATAACATGTTATACAATAAATCTATGTTTTGTTCGAAAAATGTGCATATTTCAGGTATAAATCAGTTTTACATTGCAGCTACAATCACAAATTTCACCAAAGCAGCTAGAATAACTACAGAGAGCAACGTGAAATACCTAAATACTCATCATAAAACATTTATGAAAAATCCATGGTGTACAGAAAATGAAAGACAAACATCTTGTGAATCCAGCCAATATTTCAGATTTTTTAAGTGTTTTACAGCGAAAACACAATATAGCATTATATTAGCTTACTACAATAGCCAACCACACAACTGCATTCATTCACCGCAAAGGTAGCGATCGCAGAAAAACAGCAAAAGATATAAAATTATTCACTAACCTTGACAAACTTCATCAGATGACAGTCATATAACATCATGTTACACAATACATATATGTTTTGTTCGAAAATGTGCATATTTAGCGGTGCAAATCGTGGTTTTACAATGTGAATACGTAGTCAAAATGCACAAAATTGTCCGGAGAAATCTTGGACTGTCACCTAATCTAATCAAATAACTCATCATAAACTTTACTAAAAAATACAAGTTGTACAGCAAATGAAAGATACACTAGTTCATAATGCAACCGCTGTGTTAGATTTTTAAAAATAACTTTAGTACGACATACAGGTTACGTTATAGCGAGACAGCGCCCAAAATAAGGGCGGAAAATATGACTAAACATTTTCAACAGAAATACGAAATTACATCATAAATTGTTCTTACTTTTTGCTGAGCTTCCATCAGAATCTTGTACAAGGAGTCCTTTGTCCAGAATAATCGTTGTTTGGTTTTAGAATGTCCTCTTCTCCTGTCGAATTAGCAAACATAGCTAGCCATGTGGCACAAACGTGCCCAATTTCACATGACGCAAAGAAAAGAAAATTCCGAAAATCGCAATAAACGTTCAATAAACTGATATAACTCGGTTTTAAAAAACTACTTTATGATGTTTTTATCACATATATCAAATAAAATGAGAGCCGGAGATATCTAACGTCTAAAGCTTTTCAGAACGCAATCTGGGGTTCCTTCTCGCGCCTTCCAAGACAATGAAAATTCCAGACACGTCATTCCAAAAGCTCTTGTTCGGCCTCAGATCAAGCTAGACACCCCATTCCACCTCTCACTGCCTGTTGACATCTAGTGGAAGGCGTATGCAGTGCATGTAGATCCATAGATTTCAGGCAAATTAATAGGAAGGCCCTGGAACAGAGCCTCGATTTCAGATTTTTCACTTCCTGACAGGAAGTTTGCTAAAAAATAAGTTCTGTTTTACTCACAGATATAATTCAAACGTTTTTTTTTTTTTTCAAACTAGAGAGTGTTTTCTATCCAATAGTAATAATAATATTCATATTGTACGAGCAAGAATAGAGTACAAGGCAGTTTAATTTGGGCACGATTTTTTACAAAGTGAAAACAGCGCCCCCTATTGACAAATTAATGCAACCGCTGTGTTAGATTTTTAAAAAATAACTTTAGTACAACATACAGCATGCAATATTGTGAGACAGCGCTCACATATTCTCCGCCTTGTTGGAGCCAACATTTACCACAAAAATACGAAATAACATCATAAATATTCTCTTACCTTTGTTGATCTTCCATCAGAATGTTGTGCAAGGAGTCCTAGGTTCAGAATAAATCATTGTTTGGTTTTAGAATGTCCATTTCTTCTGTCGAATTAGCAACTTTGGCTAGCATTGTGGCGCGAACATGCCCATCAACTCTTGGCGCCTGGAACGAAAAATTCCAAAATTCCAAATAAACGTTGAATAAACTGATCAAACTCGGTTGAAAATCCTACTTTATGATGTTCTTCTCATATGTATCCAATAAAATCAGAGCCGGAGCAATTCGTCGTGTATACCGAACGCTTTTCAGAAGACAATGTGAGGTTCCCCGGCGCGCAGTTGAAAACTGACAAAAGAGCGGACCTGCCACTCCAAAAGCTCTTATTCGGCCTTACATCAAGCTAGACACCCCATTCAACCTTCTACTGCCTGTTGACATCTAGTGGAAGGCATATGAAGTGCATACAGACCCATAAATAAAAGCCAGTTGAATAGGCAGGCCCTGACACAGAGCCTCATTTTCAGAATTTTCACTTCCTGTATGGAAGTTTTCTGCCAAATGAGTTCTGTTTTACTCACAGATATAATTCAAACAGTTTTAGAAACTTCAGAGTGTTTTCTATCCAATAATAATAATAATATGCATATTGTATGATCTAGAACAGAGTACGAGGCCGTTTAATTTGGGCACGATTTTTTCCAAAGTGAAAACAGCGCCCCCCTATTAAGAAGAAGTTAACCGTCCATTGTGTGGAAACAGAGGGAGGGTGGATGGAGGGAGGGAGAGGGGGATGCAGACAGAGGAAGGGGCAGAGGGCAGGAGAGGGAGCAGTAATAGAAGCTGTGTGATTGGCTGAGAGGGGCGAAGGGGAGGGCAAATAGAAAGTGTGGGTTATTGTTGGCAATAGAAACAGCGGGGGAAGTTTAGTAGTGAAGTCGTGTTCCATGTCACAGCCCTATAGAACACATCTGGTAATGTGTGCCAGAGGCATGAAAGATGGATGGAACAATTCCCTTTTCTCTCCACTCCTCTATCAGTACTTGTTCTCTCTCTTTCTAACCCCTCTCCTCCTCTGTTTTCCTCTTTCCTCATCTTTCCTCTTCTTTCCTAATTTCTCCTCCTCTCTGCTCCTCTCTCCTCCAATCTCCTCCTCTCTCCTTCTCTCTGCTTCTCTCTCCTCCTGTCTCCTCCTCTCTCGTCCTCTCTCCTCCTCCCTGCCCATCTTTCCTCCTCTCTCCTCCTCTTTTGTCCTCTCTCCTCCTCCCTGCTCCTCTTTCCTCCTCTCTCCTATCTCCTCCTCTCTGCTCCTCTCTCCTCCTCTCTGCTCCTCTCTGCTCCTCTCGTCCTCTCTCCTCCTCTCTCGTCATCTCTGCTCCTCTTTGCTCCTCTCTCCTCCTCTCTCCTCCGCCCTCTGTCTGTCCCTTTTCTTCTTTCCTCTTTTCCACAACCAAGTTCTCTCTCTCTCCCTCTATCTCTCTCTCTCCCTCTCTCTCTATCTCTCCCTTCCTCTCTCTATCTTTCAACCCCTCTCCGACTTCACGCCTGTGTCTGAGAGTAGATCTGTGCTCTTCCAGACAAATGAGAACACTGGAAGCCTTTTATCTGTATAAACATCTCCCCTGTCTCTCCACGTCTCCTCTATTCCCTCTCTCTTTTACTGTCTCCCTGTACACATGCATTCTCTCATACACACCCACAGAAGCACGCACACACACACACACACACACACACACACACACACACGCACGCACACTCACACACACCTCTTATCAACCTTTGGAGGTGGTACATGCTGATGAAAAGGTTATCTAAATAAGGTCAGAGGACGTGAGAGGTGTTCACCGCAGCAGAGCACTCAGACCACCATGTCCAAGGACCGTCACACATAATGACAGATACACACACACACAATGACAGATACACACACACACACACACACAATGACAGATACACACGCACACAATGACAGATACACACGCACACAATGACAGATACACACATACACAATGACAGATACACACGCACACAATGACAGATACACACGCACACAATGACAGATACACACGCATACAATGACAGATACACACACACACAATGACAGATATACACACACACACACACACGCACGCGCACACACACACACACACACACACACACACACACACAAACACAGATACACACACACACACACACACACACACACACACACACACACACACACACACACACACACACACACACACACACACACACAGAAATCAGTACCAATGACAGATACACACACACACCTTTTTATTTCTCTCTCTTTATCTCGCTCTGTGTCTGTCTCATATACCCCCGTAGTTATTACCTAACATAACGAACAGACCATACTAATAGTGTTCGGAGAATATTTTCAAGAATGAAAAAACAAAGTTTTTTATACGGTCTCATATGACTCATAACACCAAGTTCTCTCTCTCTCTCTCTATCTCTCGCTCGCTCGCTCTCTCTATCTCTAACTCTATCTCTCTCTATCTCTCTTCCATTCAATTCAATTCAATTCAAGGGGCTTTATTGGCATGGGAAACATGTGTTAACATTGCCAAAGCAAGTGAGGTAGATATTATACAAAAGTGAAATAAACAATACAAATTAACAGTAAACATTACACATACAGAAGTTTCAAAACAATAAAGACATTACAAATGTTATATTATATATATACAGTGTTGTAACAATGTAGAAATGGTTAAAGAACACAAGTTAAAATAAATAAGCATAAATATGGGTTGTATTTACAATGGTGTTTGTTCTTCACTGGTTGCCCTTTTCTTGTGGCAACAGGTCACAAATCTTGCTGCTGTGATGGCACACTGTGGAATTTCACCCAGTAGATATGGGAGTTTATCAAAATTGGGTTTGTTTTCTAATTCTTTGTGGATCTGTGTAATCTGAGGGAAATATGTGTCTCTAATATGGTTAGGAAGTGCAGCTCAGTTTATACCTCATTTTGTGAGCAGTGTGCAGATAGCCTGTCTTCTCTTGAGAGCCATGTCTGCCTACGGCGGCCTTTCTCAATAGCAAGGCTATGCTCACTGAGTCTGTACACAGTCAAAGCTTTCCTTAAGTTTGTGTCAGTCACAGTGGTCAGGTATTCTGCCACTGTTTACTCTCTGTTCAGGGCCAAATAGCATTCTAGTTTGCTCTGTTTTTTTGTTAATCCTTTCCAATGTGTCAAGTAATTATCTTTTTGTTTTCTCATGATTTGTTGGGTCTAATTGTGCTCTCTCTCTCTAACTCTCTATCTCTCTCTCTCTATCTGTATCTCTTTTCCTCTCTCTCTCTCTCTCTCTCTCTCTCTCTCTCTCGCTCTCTGCAACAGCAGACACTTATTAGACAGAGACATGCACTCTTCAAGTCTGGAACAGCATTCACAGACATACTTACTGTAGGTGTTCTGTTACTATCTGACTCATACAGACTCTCTACACACAGACTGAATCAGAACCGTAGAGACACTCAGGGCCTGACTCTTCTTGAGAAGACATGTCGTTCACTGTGCAGTGTGCACACTCCTAGGCAGAATCAGACACTGTCCTAGGCAATCTCAAACACTCAGGGCCCAGCCCTATACTTAAACACTGCCTTACTGTAAGTGCATTCTAGGAAACAAGGGCCCTAGGCAGAATCTCTCAGTTCAGAGAGAGCTACAGTATAGACAGAATCTCTCACTGCATTACTGTCACGACTTCCGCCGGAGTCGGTCCCTCTCCTTGTTCGAGCGACGTTCGGCGGTCGACGTCACCGGCCTTCTAGCCTTGTATTAAATACCTTGTCCACGCATCTCATCTCTCCTGCGCCTGACTCCTTTCACCAGTTACCCACAGCCTTGACAGAAACACGCACCCACTCGAAATGGAGTCAGCAGGAGCAGGTGCCCCTGCAGTAGGGGTTGCGGAACGAGTCCAGCAGCATGCTGCCATGCTACAGCATCTTGGCAGCGCCATGGATCGCATTCTACAAACCATGGAGCGCTGGGAGAGAAGAGGAGTCCCTGCATCGTCTTCACCAGCACCACCAGTATCACCATCACTCACCCCTACTTCACCCGGGCCCAGTGGGATTCGGCTCGCCCTCCCGAGGGAGTATGATGGAACGGCGGCGGGTTATCAGGGGTTCTTGCTCCAACTAGAGCTCTACCTGGCAACCGTCCACCCGGCTCCTTCGGGCCGTGAGAGCGTGGCCGCCCTCGTCTCCTGCCTCTCAGGGAAAGCACTGGAAAGGGCCAACGCCGTATGGGGGGAAGGAGAAGCGGTGTTGGACCACTTCGAGGATTCCACCCGCCGCTTCCGGGCAGGCTTTGACCACCCGCCTGAGGGTAGAGCGGCGGGTGAACGTCTCATCCACCTGAGGCAGGGGACGAGGAGCGCACAGGAGTTAGCGTTGGAATTCCGAACCCTGGCCGCCGGCGCGGGATGGAACGACAGGGCCCTGATCGATCCCTACCGGTGCAGTCTGCGCGAGGACGTCCGTGGGGAGTTGGCCTGCAGGGACACCACTCTCACATTCGACCAGCTGGTGGATCTGTTGGCTACCCGCGGACGTCCAGATCGGGGTCTGTCGGTTTCATCCCCCAGCACCACCGCTCCGATGCCCATGGAGCTGGGAGGTGCTGCACTTAGGGCGACCGGAGGAGGGGCTGTTCCATGCACCATCTGTGGCCGCAGAGGGCACACTGCTGGTCGGTGCTGGCGAGGTTACTCTGGGAGTCGAGGCAGCAGGCAGGGTACTCTCGTGTCACCCCAGGTGAGTCGGTATCAGGCTCACCCAGAGCCCCCTGTTGCTCACATGTTTTTGTTTATTAATTGTCCTGAATTTTCCCCGCATTCCCAGCATAAGGCACTCGTAGATTCAGGCGCAGCTGGGAATTTTATTGACAGATCATTTGCCCATAGTTTAGGTATCCTCATTGTTCCTGTGGATATGCCCTTCCCTGTGCACGCCCTAGATAGTCGACCATTAGGGTCAAGTCTAATTAGGGAGGCCACCGCTCCACTGGGCATGGTTACGCAGGAGGGTCACAAGGAGAGAATCAGTCTCTTCCTTATTGATTCTCCTGCGTTTCCAGTGGTGCTGGGCTTACCCTGGTTGGCCTGTCATGACCCTACTATTTCGTGGCAACAGAGGGCTCTCACGGGGTGGTTACGAAAGTGAGAGGAGATGTTTAGGGGTTTTTGTCGGTGCTACTACGGTGGAAAGTCCAGACCAGGTCTCCACTGTGCGCATCCGCTCTGAATATGCTGATTTGGCTCTCGCCTTCTGTAAAAAGAAGGCGACTCAATTACCACCCCATAGACAGGGGGATTGTGCGATGAATCTCCTGGTAGACGCAGCACTTCGCAGGAGTCACGTGTATCCCCTGTCGCAAGAGGAGACGGCGGCTATGGAAACATATGTCTCCGAATCTCTGGGGCAGGGGTACATTCGGCCCTCCATTTCACCTGCCTCCTCAAGTTTCTTTTTGGTGAAGAAGAAGGATGGAGGTCTGCGCCCGTGTATTGACTATCGAGGCATCAACCAAATCACAAATCACCTCTCATAGCCAGTGCGATCGAGTCAATGCACGGGGCACGCTTCTTCACAAATTTGGATCTCGAGAGCGCTTACAACCTAGTGCTTATCCGGGAGGGGGACGAGTGGAAGACGGCATTTAGTACCGCCTCAGGGCACTATGAGTACCTCGTCATGCCGTACGGGTTGATGAATGCTCCATCAGTCTTCCAGGCCTTTGTAGATGAGATTTTCAGGGACCTGCACGGGCAGGATGTAGTGGTGTATATCAATGACATTCTGATATACTCCGCTACATGCGCCGAGCATGTGTCCCTGGTGCGCAGGATGCTTGGTCGACTGTTGGAGCATGACCTGTACGTTAAGGCTGAGAAATGCCTGTTCTTGAAACAGTCCGTCTCCTTCCTAGGATACCGCATTTCCACTTCAGGGGCGGAACGAAACTATGACGTGGGGGACCGGGAACTGTTGGCTGTCGTCAAGGTTTTGAAAACATGGAGACATTGGCTTGAGGGGGCTAAACACCCTTTTCTCATCTGGACGGACCACCGCAATCTGGAGTACATCCGGGCGGCGAGGAGACTGAACCCTCGCCAGGCAAGGTGGGCCATGTTCTTAACCCGTTTTGTTTTCACCCTGTCCTACAGACCAGGTTCCCAGAACGCGAAGGCAGACGCACTGTCCCAGATGTATGACACAGAGGAGCGGTCCATGGATCCCACTCCCATACTCCCGGCCTCTTGCCTGGTGGCACCGGTAGTGTGGGAGCTTGACGCGGACATCGAGCGGGCATAACGTACAGAGCCCACTCCCCTCCAGTGTCCAGCTGGGCGTCTGTACGTTCCGTTTGCTGTCCGCGACCGTTTGATCTATTGGGCCCACACGCCACCCTCCTCTGGTCATCCGGGCATCGGACGGACAGTGCGCTGTCTTAGTGGGAAGAACTGGTGGTCCACCTTGGCTAAGGACGTGAGGGTTTATGATTCCTCCAGCTTGGTGTGCGCCCAATGCAAGGTCCCTAGGCACCTGCCCAGAGGGAAGTTACAAACCTTACCCGTTCCACAACGGCCGTGGTCGCACCTGTCGGTGGACTTCTTGACAGATCTTCCTCCCTCACGGCTAACACCACGATCCTGGTCGTTGTGGATCGGTTTTCTAAGTCCTGCCGTCTCCTCCTTTTGCCCGGTCTCCCTACGTCCCTACAGACTGTGGAGGCCCTGTTCACACACGTCTTCCGGCACTACGGAGTGCTTGAGGACATAGTATCTGATCGAGGTCCCCAGTTCACATCAAGGGTCTGGAGGGCGTTCATGGAACGTCTGGGGGTCTTGGTCAGCCTTACCTCAGGTTTTCACCCCGAGAGTAATGGGCAGATGGAGAGAGTAAACCAGGATGTGGGTAGGTTTCTGCGATCTTATTGCCAGGACCAGCCGGGGGAGTGGGCGGCGTTCATACCCTGGGCAGAGATGGCCCAGAACTCTCTCTGCCACTCCTCTACCAACCTCTCCCCCTTCCAGGGTGTACTGGGATACCAGCCGGTTCTGCCGCCATGGCATCAGAGCCAGATCGAGGCTCCTGCGGTGGACGACTGGTTTAGGCGCTCGGAGGAGACATGGGACGCTGCTCATGTGCACCTTCAGTGCGCCGTGAGGCATCAGAAAGTCAGCGCAGACCGCCACCGCAGTGAGGACCTGGTGTTTGCACCGGGGGACCAGGTCTGGCTCTCGACCCGAAACCTGCCCCTTCGCCTGCCCTGCTGGAAGCTGGGCCCGCGGTCTGTGAGTCCATTCAAAGTCGTGAGGAGAGTGAACGAGGTTTGTTACAGTTTGCAGCTTCCCCCAGATTACCATATTAACTCCTCGTTCCATGTGTCTCTCCTCAGGCCAGTGGTAGCTGGTCCACTCCAGGAGTCTGAGGTGCGGGAGGTTCCTCCGCCCCCTCTGGACATCGAGGGGGCCCCGGCGTATGCAATCTGATCCATACTGGACTCGAGGCATCGGGCGAGGGACCTTCAGTACCTCGTGGAGTGGGAGGGGTACGGTCCGGAGGAGAGATGCTGGGTGCCGTTATTGGACCCTTCGATGCTGCGGGAGTTCCACCGTCTTCATCCGGATCGCCCTGCGCCTCGCCCTCCGGGTCGTCCCCGAGGCCGGTGCCGGCGCACTGCTGGGGCTGCTTGTCAAGGGGGGGGGGGGGGGGGGGGGGGGGGTACTGTCACGACTTCCGCCGGAGTCGGTCCCTCTCCTTGTTCGAGCGACGTTCAGCGGTCGACGTCACCGGCCTTCTAGCCATCGCCGATCCACTTTTCACTTTCCATTTGTTTTGTCTTTGTTTTCTACACACCTGGTTTCAATTCCCCAATTACATGTTCATTAATTAACCCTCTGGTTTCCCCCATGTTTGTGTGCGTGTTTGTTTTATTGTTCAGGCTGTTACTAACGGCTGGTATTTTGTTGCCGGGTTTTGTTATTACGGCCGTTTATTTCGTGGTACCGGTATTTTTCCCGCACCATTGTATTGTGTTTTTACTAGTGTTACCTTGTATTAAATACCTTGTCCACGCATCTCAGCTCTCCTGCGCCTGAATCCTTTCACCAGTTACCCACAGCCTTGACAATTACAGTAAGTTCAGAGAAACCTACAGTATAGGCAGAATATCTCACTGCATTACAGTACGTTCAGAGAGAGCTACAGTATAGAAAGAATATCTCACTGCATTACAGTAAGTTCAGAGAGATACAGTATAGGCAGAATATCTCACTGCATTTCAGTACGTTCAGAGAGAGATACAGTATAGGCAGAATATCTCACTGCATTACAGTACGTTCAGAGAGAGATACAGTATAGGCAGAATATCTCACTGCATTACAGTACGTTCAGAGAGAGATACAGTATAGGCAGAATATCTCACTGCATTACAGTACGTTCAGAGAGAGATACAGTATAGGCAGAATATCTCACTGCATTTCAGTACGTTCAGAGAGAGATACAGTATAGGTGTAAGGTTCTGTATTTATTTTCTTAGTCAACCTTGTGTTCTGTTTCTTTGTGTTCTTGAACGTAGCCCTGTCTTTCATTTGTGTTCATTGATTTCACCTGTGTTAGTTACTCACCTGGTCTCATCAGCTCCTTCATTAGTTCAGTTCATTCTATTTGTGCTTTTTTGAGGTATTGTTCGTTTTGACTCGACTAAGCCTTTTCCTAGATCGTTTGTGAGAACCAGTTATAGCCTGCAGTCCTAGTTTTGATTCACCTGCCTGTTTGCCTACCTGTGTATGACCATTGTCTGCCTGTGACCACGATTCCTGCCTTTGGTGAAGGCAAAATAAACACCTGCCAAAGGCAGAGAGAGTTACATTATAGACAGTAAATACATTCTTCCCTCATGAGGCCATAGCTTCCCTCAGGACTACATTAACGGCGGGCATATTAACACACGTTCACACTTTACTGTAATCTCAAGTGGGTTACATATATGCTATTACTCTTTAAGTGCGTGTGTGTGTGTCTATGTCTGCACTTGTGTTTGATGTCTGTGCGTGTGTGTAAAATAACAGAACAGCCCATGCTATTGCAGCAGCAAATGAGGATCCCTAATGAATACAAATACAATTACAAATTGTTACAGCCCCTCTCCATCACTGCTGAGGCTATGTGATGAAACCATTGGATTGTTATTTCTTAGTCTGCTATGCTTGGTTCCCTCAGAGAATGGCCAGGGTAGTTCATTTCAGGAGCAGTGTCACGTTCCTGACCTGTTTTCTCTTGTTTTTGTATGTGTTTAGTTGGTCAGGGCGTGAGTTGGGGTGGGCATTCTATGTTATGTGTTTCTATGTTTAGGTTCATTGTCATTTAGCCTGATATGGTTCTCAATTAGGGACAGGTGTTTTACGTTTCCTCTGATTGAGAACCATATTAAGGTAGGTTGTTTACACTGTTTGTTTGTGGGTGGTTGTCTTCCGTGTCTGTGTCTGTGCACCACACGGGACTGTTTCGTTTGTTCGTTTGTTTGTGTCGTCTGTACCTGTTCATGCGTTCTTCGTGTATATGTAAGTTCGTTTGTTCAGGTCTGTTGACTTCGTTTATTATTTTGTAAATTCTCAAGTGTGTTTAGTTTTCGTCTTGTTTAATAAATATCATGTCGTATAACAACGCTGCGCTTTGGTCCAATCCCTACTCCTCCTCTTCGGACGAAGAGGAGGAGGACAACCGTTACAGAACCACCCACCAAACAAGGATCAAGCAGCGTGAGAGGAACCAGCAACAGCGGCCAAAAAAACAGGACTCGTGGACTTGGGAGGAAATATTGAATGGAGAAGGACCCTGGGCTAAGGTGGGAGAGAATCGCCGCTCTCGGGAGGCGATGGAGTCAGCGAAAGCCCAGGATCGGTGGTATGAGGAGGCAGGTAGGAGACGTGGCTGGAAACCCGAAAGTAGACCCCAAAAATTTCTTGGGGGGGGGGGGGGGGCTAAAAGGGAGAGTGGCGAAGTCAGGAAGGAGACCTGCGCCTGCTCCCTGTACTTACCGTGGAGAGCGAGAGTACGGACAGACACCGTGTTACGCAGTAGAGCGCATGGTGTCTCCTGTACATGTGCATAGCCCGGTGCGGTACATACCAGCTCCTCGTATCGGCCGGGCCAGATTGAGCATTGAGCCAAGTGCCATGAAGCCGGCTCTACATATCTGGCCACCAGTGTGTCTCCTCGGGCCGGCTTACATGGCACCAGCCTTACGCATGGTGTCCCCGGTTCGCCTACATAGCCCAGTGCGGGTTATTCCACCTCCCCGCACTGGTCGGGCGACGGGGAGCATACAACCAGGTAAGGTTGGGCAGGCTCAGTGCTCAAGGGAGCCAGTACGCCTGCACGGACCGGTATTTCCGGCGCCACCTCCCCGCTCCAGGCCAGTACCACCAGTGCCTACACCACGCACCAGGCTTCCAGTGCGTCTCCAGAGCCCTGTTCCTCCTCCACACACTCTCCCTGTGGTGCGTGTCTCCAGCCCAGTGCCTCCAGTTCCGGCACCACGCATCAAGCCTCCTGTGCGTCTCCAGAGCCCTGTACGCACTGTTCTTTCTCCCCGTACTCGCCCTGATGTGCGTGCCCTCAGCCCGGTACCACCAGTGCCGGTACCACGCACCAGGCCTATAGTACGCCTTGAGAGTCCAGTGTGCCCTGTTGTTGTTCCCCGCACTAGCCTGATGGTGCGTGTCCTTAGCCCGGTACCTCCAGTTCCGGTACCACGCACCAGGCCTACAGTGCGTCTCAGCCGGCCAGAGTCTGCCGTCTGCCCAGCGGCGCCTGAACTGCCCGTCTGCCCAACGGCGTCTGAACTGCCCGTCTGCCCAACGCCGCCTGAACTGTCCGTCTACCAAGCGCCGCATGAACTGCCCGTCTGCCATGAGCCTTCAGAGCCGCCCGCCAGACAGGAGCCGCTAGAGCCTTCCGCCAGACAGGAGCCGCTAGAGCCTTCCGCCAGACAGGAGCCGCTAGAGCCTTCCGCCAGACAGGAGCCGCTAGAGCCTTCCGCCAGACAGGAGCCGCTAGAGCCTTCCGCCAGACAGGATCAGCCCGAGCCTTCCGTCAGACAGGATCAGCCCGAGCCTTCCGCCAGACAGGATCAGCCCGAGCCTTCCGCCAGACAGGATCAGCCCGAGCCTTCCGCCAGACAGGATCAGCCCGAGCCTTCCGCCAGACAGGATCAGCCCGAGCCTTCCGCCAGACAGGATCAGCCCGAGCCTTCCGCCAGCAATGACCAGCCAGAGCCGTCAGCCAGCCCTGACCAGCCAGAGCCGTCGGCCAGCCCTGACCAGCCAGAGCCGTCGGCCAGCCCTGACCAGCCAGAGCCGTCGGCCAGCCCTGACCAGCCAGAGCCGTCGGCCAGCCCTGACCAGCCAGAGCCGTCAGCCAGCAATGACCAGCCATTGCCGTCAGCCAGTCCGGAGCTGCCGTCCCTCAGTCCGGAGCTGGCGTCCATCAGTCCGGAGCTGTCCCTTATCCCGGTGATGCCCCTTAATTTAGGTGGGTTTATTTGGAGGGTGGTCATTGAGAGGGGGATACGGAAGCAGGGAGTGACTATGGTGGTGTGGGGACAGCGTCCGGAGCCGGAGGCGCCACCGTGGACAGATGCCCACCCAGACCCTCCCCTAGACTTTTGGTGGTGCGTCCGGAGTTCGCACCTTGAGGAGGGGGTTATGTCACGTTCCTGACCTGTTTTCTCTTGTTTTTGTATGTGTTTAGTTGGTCAGGGCGTGAGTTGGGGTGGGCATTCTATGTTATGTGTTTCTATGTTTAGGTTCATTGTCATTTAGCCTGATATGGTTCTCAATCAGGGACAGGTGTTTTACGTTTCCTCTGATTGAGAACCATATTAAGGTAGGTTGTTCACACTGTTTGTTTGTGGGTGGTTGTCTTCCGTGTCTGTGTCTATGCACCACACGGGACTGTTTTGTTTGTTCGTTCATTTGTGTCGTCTGTACCTGTTCATGCGTTCTTCGTGTATATGTAAGTTCGTTTGTTCAGGTCTGTTGACTTCGTTTATTATTTTGTAAATTCTCAAGTGTGTTTAGTTTTCGTCTTGTTTAATAAATATCATGTCGTATAACAACGCTGCGCTTTGGTCCAATCCCTACTCCTCCTCTTCAGACGAAGAGGAGGAGGACAACCGTTACAAGCAGCCCATTCCTATCTGTTTGGTTTGGTTAGCTGGCTTGGTTTTGCTTTGGAAGGCAATCATATTATAAACAAGTAATTTAATCATTTTATCTGTCTATTATTCAATATTAAGGGCAGACAGTGGAATGTTGCGGTCACAAGTGACTGGTATATTCGTAAAACAACACTCACATTGATATGACTGAAATTAGGCCACAAAATGACTATTGTGATTTATTAAGTCTAGGGGTTTTCTTTTGAAGTAGTCGTTTAGTCAGCTGAATCTTATTCAGAGTGCCGGCAACTAATAATGTTATATTTGGAATAGACGTTTAGAGTCTGATCTGTACAGCAGAAATGCATTACATTTAAATGAATTGATTTTTGTTCACTAACATATGTTGTGCCTTGCTTTCTAAGCCCCATTTGCCTTCCCAGTCCCCATCGCTCTCTCTATCTGTCTCTCTCTGACATCACTCATTCTATCTGTCCCTGAGATATGATCATGTGTCAACTGGAGTTGACGAGTGCTGTTTTAATGTGTTGATCCTGGCACTAGTACTGACCCAAAGATCTCTCTCTCTCTCTCTCTCTCTCTCTCTCTCTCTCTCTCTCTCTCTCTCTCTCTCTCTCTCTCTCTCTCTCTCTCTCTCTCTCTCTCTCTCTCTCTCTCTCTCTCTCTCTCTCTCTCTCTCTCTCTCTCTGTGTCTGTCTCTCGCTCTCTCTCTCTCTGTGTCTGTCTCTCGCTCTCTCTCTCTGTGTGTCTGTCTCTCGCTCTCTCTCTCTCTGTGTCTGTCTCTCGCTCTCTCTCTCTGTGTGTCTGTCTCTCTCTCTCTGTGTGTGTCTGTCTCTCTCTCACCATGTCTCTCTCTCTCTGCAGAATGTCCAGTGGGGTCCTTTAAGTCGGTGTTGGGTTCGGTTCCGTGTTCAGTGTGTCCGCCTAACAGCAGAACCAGTCAGGAGGGATCGCGTGTGTGTGAGTGTCGCAGCGGCTTCTACAGAGCACCCGCCGACGTCAACTCCTCCACCTGCACAAGTGAGCTATTTGTGTGTGTGTGTGTTTGTGCGACACAGATTAGCTACATGCACTAGCAGTATTACGTAACAAATAGATCTGTCTGATTTAAAAAGCGTTCACCTTTGTTGAGATGCAACATATATATTTAGTCATTTAGCCGATGCTTTTACCCAGAGATAAGTATTTTCTTCAGCACATATAATAGGCACAGTGCTTTCAGAAAGTATTCACACCCCCTGACTTATTCCACATTTTGTTGTGTTGCAGCCTGAATTCAAAATGGATAAAAAATATAAAAAATCTCACCCATCTATACACAGTACCCCAGAACGACAGTGAATTTTTTATAAATCTATTGAAAAGGAAATACAAAAATATGTAATTTACATAAGTATTCAAACCCCTGAGTCAATGCATGTTAGAATAACATTTGGCAGCGATTACAGCTGTGAGTCTTTGCACAATATTTGAGGCTTACAATATTTGCACATTATTCTTTTTAAAATTATTCAAGCTCTGTCAAGTTAGTTGTTGATCATTGCTAGACAGATATTTTCAAGCCTTGCCATTGATTTTCAAGCCGATTTAAGTCAAAACTGTAACTAGGCCACTCAGGAACATTCACTGTGTTCTTGGTAAGCAACTCCAGTGTTAGAAACACCTTCCTAATATTGAGTTGCACCCCCCTTTTGCCCTCAGAACAGCCTCAATTAGTCAGGGCATGCTCTCTACAAGGTGTTGAAAGTGTTCCACAGGGATGCTGGCCCATGTTGACTCCAATGCTTCCCACAGTTGTTATGTTGGCTGGATGTTCTTGGGTGGTGTCCCATTCTTGACCACACACAGGAAACTGTTAAGTGTGGAAAAACGCAGCGGCGTTGCAGTTCTTGAAACTGCTCGGCACCTACTACCATACCCCGTTCAAAGACACTTAAATATTTTGTCTTGCCCATTCACTCTCTGAATGGCACACATACACAATCCATGCATCAATTATCTCAAGGCTTAAAAATCTTTCTTTACACTGATTGAAGTGGATTTAACAAGTGACATCAGTGATGTGTTTGTAGTATCTGGGATCTACATCTGTTTATATTAGTTACTATACTGTTACTAAGCGGTGATGTATTACGACAGTGTTACGTTACTACACCTAATAGGAAATGCACATGCGAACTAGTGTGCCCAAAAACTGTAGAGCACGAGAGGTTTTGACTAAAGGAAAACTAACTGTACTCCCGTCTCCTGCCTGGTCATTTCTCCACAACACAAATATTACAGTGTTGTGTTTTCCCCAAAGATAACACTTTTTATTCAGGACATAAAGTAATTTTTTTGCAGTATTACTTTAGTGCCTTGTTGCAAACAGGATACATGTTTTGGAATATTTGTATTCTGTACAGGCTTCCTTCTTTTCACTATGTCATTTAGATTAGTATTGTGGAGTAACTACAATGTTGTTGATTCATCCTCAGTTTATTTTCCTGTCATTAAACTCTGTAACTGTTGTAAAGTCACCATTGGCCTCATGGCAAAAAATCCCTGAGTGGTTTCCTTCTTCTCTGGCAACTGAGTTATGAAGGACACCTGTATCTTTGTAGTGACTGGGTGTATTGAGACACCACCCAAAGTGTAATTAATAACTTCACCATGCTCAAAGGGATATTCAATGTCTGCTTTTTTACCCACCTACCAAAAGCTGCATATCTTTACGAGGCATTGGAAAGCCTCCTTGGTCTTTGTGGTTGAAATTCACTGCTCGACTGAGGGACCTTACAGATAAGTGTGTGTACGGGGTACAGTGATGAAGTAGTCATTTTAAGAATCATGATAAACACTATTATTGCTCACAGAGTCCATGCAACTTATTATGTGACTTGTTAGGCAACATTTTTACTCCTGAAGTTTATTTCGGATTGCCATATAGGCCAGTGACTCAATTGTATCCATTTTAAATTCAGGTTGAAACACAAGAACATGTTGAAAAGGTCAAGGGGTGAACTTTCTGAAGGCACTCATCTCTCTAATTTGCCCTTTTTTTCTTTCCTTCCATCTTTCTCCCTCCCTTACTCTCTCTCCTTCCTTCCCTCTTTCTCCCTCCCTTACTCTCTCTCCTTCCTTCCATCTTTCTCCCTCCCTTACTCTCTCTCCTTCCTTCCCTCTTTCTCCCTCCCTTACTCTCTCTCCTTCCTTCCCTTCTTATCCATCTCTCTCTTCCTCTCTTCCTACATGACATTTAAAGATTATTATTAGATTATTGTTCACAAACATATATTGTGCCTTGCTTTCTAAGCCCCATTTGTCTTCCCAGTCCCCATCCCTCTCTCTCTCTGTCTCTCTCTGACATCACTCATTCTCTCTCTCTGTCCCTGAGATATGATCATGTGTCAACTGGAGTTGACGAGTGCTGTTTTAATGTGTTGATCCTGGCACTAGTACTGACCCAAAGAGGTTCAAAATGTTTCATCTCTCACTCCACCTCCCCTCTCTCTCTCTCCCCCAGGCTCTCCCTCTGCTCCGACCTCTGTCTCCTGGGAGTATGAGAGTGGTGATGGTGGGGTGTCTCTGCGCTGGCGCCCTCCAGTGGACATGGGTGGTCGTAGCGAGGTGTGGTATGGGGTGGTGTGTAGGATCTGTCCCTCGGCCACCTTCACCGCCCCGGGGGCGTGCTCCTGGTGTGGAGAGGCGGTCACCTTCACCCCATCCCAGACTGGCATCAAGCAGACCAAGGTCACCCTCAACAACCTGCTCACCAGAGTCACCTACCTTATACAGGTATGACTACAACTCCCATGAGTACTAGAGTTAACTATCTCATACAGGTAGAACTACAACTTCCCTGATCACCTACCCCCTATAGACACTACATTTCCCATCACCTACCTCATACAGGTATAAAACTTGTGCATTAGAGTCACCTACTTCATATAGATACTGGATTAAATGTACATCCACTTAGTTAACCTAACCTTGTCTTACGTTTTCCTGCTGTTGATTGACAGGTGCAAGCGGTCAATGATGTCTCAGCTCTGAGTCCTTTCCCACCTCAATTCACCAGCATCAATTTCACTACTAGCCAATCAGGTGAGAGCATGAGTCAGGCTTAAAGGGCCCTTCTGCCACTTCATCTCCAGCACCAAACCAGTGTCTACATAAGTGAAAACAGCGTTTCTATGATCTGTGGTTAAAAGGCTTCTCTGTAACATCACACTGTAGGATTAAAAGTCATTTTCAAATCCTGCAAGAAGTTTCTAGTCTTGCTCCCCACGTCACCGTGAATCTCATAGTTTTTGAAAATCACTTGTTTTCCTTTTTTAAACGTTTTAGCTTCATGTTTTTTTTAAATAAAACTTAGAAATGCGCTGTTTTCACAAACTCAGCAAAAAAAGAAACGTCCCTTTTTCAGGACCCTGTCTTTCAAAGATAATTTGTAAAAATCCAAATACCTTCACAGATCTTCATTGTAAAGGGTTTAAACACTGTTTCCCATGCTTGTTCAATGAACCATAAACAATTAATGAACATGCACCTGTGGAACGGTCGTTAAGACACTACCAGCTTACAGACGGTAGGCAATTAAGGTCACAGTTATGAAAACGTAGGGCACTAAAGAGGCCTTTCTACTGACTCTGAAAACACCAAAAGAAAGATGCCCAGGGTCTCTGCTCATCTGCGTGAACGTGCCTTAGGCCTGCTGCAGGTAGGCATGAGGACTGCAGATGTGGCCAGGGCAATAAATTGCAATGTCCGTACTGTGAGACGCGTAAGACAGCGCTACAGGAAGACAGGACGGACAGCTGATCGTCCTCGCAGTGGCAGACCACGTGTAATAACACCTGCACAGGATCCGTACATCCTAACATCACACCTGCGGGACAGGTACAGGATGGCAACAACTGCCCGAGTTACACCAGGAACACAAAATCCCTCCATCACTGCTCAGACTGTCCACAATAGGCTGAGAGAGGCTGGACTGAAGGCTTGTAGGCCTGTTGTAAGGCAGGTCCTCACCAGACATCACCAGCAACAATGTCGCCTATGGGCACAAACCCACCATCTCTGGACCAGACAGGACTGGCAAAAATGGCTCTTCATTGACAAGTCGCGGTTTTGTCTCACCAGGGGTGATGGTCGGATTCGCGTTTATCGTCGAAGGAATGAGCGTTACACCGAGGCCTGTACTCTGGAGAGGGATCGATTTAGAGGTGGAGGGTCCGTCATGGTCTGGGGCGGTGTGTCACAGCATCATCGGACTGAACTTGTTGTCATTGCAGGCAATCTCAACGCTGTGTGTTACAGGGAAGACATCCTCCTACCTCATGTGGTACCCTTCCTGCAGGCTCATCCTGACATGACCCTCCAGCATGACAATTCCACCAGAGATACTGCTCGTTCTGTGCATGATTTCCTGCAAGACAGGAATGTCAGTGTTCTGCCATGTCCAGTGAAGAGCCCGGATCTCAATCCCATTGAGCACGTGTGGGACCTGTTGGATCGGAGGGTGAGGGCTAGGGCCATTCCCCCCCAAAATGTCCAGGAACTTGCAGGTGCCTTGGTGGAAGAGTGGGGTAACATCTCACAGCAAGAACTGGCAAATCTGGTGCAGTCCATGAGGAGGAGATGCACTGCAGTACTTAATGCAGCTGGTGGCCACAACAGATACTGACTGTTACTTTTGATTTTGATTCCCCCTTTGCTCAGGGACACACTATTCCATTTCTGTTAGTCACATGTCTGTGAAACTTGTTCAGTTTATGTCTCAGTTGTTGAATCTTGTTCATACAAATATTACACATTACACATGTTAAGTTTGCTGAAAATGAACGCAGTTGGCAGTGAGAGGACGTTTCTTTTTTTGCTGAGTTTATGTTGACACTAGTATTGTACAGGAGATAATGAAATGAGATTGAAAAGTGGTTCAAGTTGCCCTTTTAAGTGACAAGAGCATTAAAGAATAAACTTTCAGTTTGCCGTGTGTGTGTGTGTGTGTGTGTGTGTGTGTGTGTGTGTGTGTGTGTGTGTGTGTGTGTGTGTGTGTGTGTGTGTGTGTGTGTGTGTGTGTGTGTGTGTGTGTGTGTGTGTGTGTGTGTGTGTGTGTGTGTGTGTGTGTGTGTACTAGTCTGTCTACATCAGTTTCTTTGAGTATGGGTGTCTATCTCTCCCTCTTTTCTGCTCTCCATCTTTTCCGGTCCTGCTCTCTGGACTCGATATCCTGTCAGCTGACATTATGCTCAGAAGAGAGAGAGGGAGAGAGTTTATAGACAGACAGTTTAGACAGACAGTTTAGACAGACAGTTTACAGACAGTTTAGACAGACACAGTTTATAGACAGACAGACAGTTTATAGACAGTTTAGACAGACACAGTTTATAGACAGACAGACAGTTTACAGACAGTTTAGACAGACACAGTTTATAGACATACAGACAGTTTATAGACAGACAGAGAGAAACCTGTAACTTTTATTTAGCTATTTTCCTCCTTTTTAAAATAAATAATTTCTTATAGCCAATTATTTTTAATTCCCCATACAGGCAGAGATCTGCTAATAAAGGTATTATTATAACCTCTATTTGTGTTGCCTTCTGTGAGTTAGAGAAAGCATTTGGGGTTGTGAAATGACATTAATTCTACTAGATATGACCATTGTAACCAGAGAGTCATACTGAACTTGTTCCCAGCCGTGGTGGCACAGCTAAGTCTGGCAGGCAAGTCCACACCACAGATAGAACAATGAGACAGATATTTCAATGGATGTATAAATGTGAAGCATCTGGTTGGTGTTTCAACTCACTACCAAATATGGTGATGAGAGGAAGCCCAGTGGCCGACATTCTGATCATTTTCTCATTGATTAAACATTTGATCTCCATACAGTTTTCTGTTTCCAAAACAATAATATGTAACAAACAGTGGAGTGCGTTTTGTGGACTTTACCCTTTGCCAACGTTTCTAAAAAATTGCGTTGTTTCAGAGTGCAAGGGCTAATTTAGATATTACAGACTGGCACTTCGGAGTAGGCGTTCACTGACGTAAATATGCAAATAAATGCTAGAGTGCTCCAATTGGATTTCACTAGCTTGTGCTTAGCTCTGCCTACAATGACCAATTTGCTCCCATTGGAAACGACAGGCTCTGGTCTATCTTGGGTTAGTTACACAAGTCTTTGGCCATACAGCACTCTACAGAACTGGCTCATTCACTAGTCTTTGTCATGCTGCCCCCATCTGGTCAATACAGAAATTACATGATCTGGCAAGGCCAGCTTGTGTTCTCCCTCCTGTTCCTCTTTCTTCCTCCCTCTTTCTTTACAAAACTCATACATCTCTCTCACCATATCTCTCCCTCCTAGTGCCCTCTCTGGTCCCTAGCCTGCACCAGTTGAGTCGAGCCCCAGACTCCATCACCCTGTCCTGGCCACAGCCTGACAGACCCAATGGAGACATACTGGAGTACCAGCTCAGATACTACGACAAGGTATAGGCTACACACACATGCATGTAGACACAAGTACATACACCCAGAGACTGAACCATTCTCTCTCCCTCTCGCCCCCTCTCTCCCTCCCTCCCCCTCTCTCCCAGGGTTCAGATGAGGACAGTGCAGTGAGTATGTTCAGTGAGACCAACACAGTGACTGTCAACTACCTGGCTCCTGGCTCCATCTATGCCTTCCAGATCAGGGCCCGCAACGAGAGGGGCTATGGCCCCTACAGTCATACTATCTACTTCACTACATTGGCCCTGGGTAACTCACACACACAAATGCACGCACCACACACAAACACACTCACATACACACACACAGTCAAACACACGTAAATCGTTCTCTGCTTCTCACTTTTTCTTTCTCAGAGGAGAGTTCTAAGCAGATCCAGAATCGGCTCCCTCTATTGGTTGGTTCTGTGATGGGCGGGGCAGCCTTCCTCCTGGTCATTGTGGCGATAGTGGTCGTTTTTGTGTTCCGCAGGTGAGTGGGTTCTTAACTCCTATCCACACACACACACACACACACACCACACACCCACACCCACACCCACACCCACACACACACACACACAAACATACACATACACATACACACACACACACACACACACACAGTGCAATGTTCTGAAACACTGGTTTGTTGTCTTTACTCAGTAAGAGGAGGGAGAGCCCCTACAGTGACAGACTCCAGAGGTACATCAGCCACAAAGGTGAGTCAGGGTGTATGATGGCTATTATTATCATTCTGTCTGTAATATTCTCAGCTGCACATACAGTATATGCTACTTCTATGGTGTTGTTGACATGTTGGTGCAGAGGATGCCTCTGCAGTGTGTTATAGAGGAGAATGGAAGTAGTGAATGTGTCTAATGCCTATTACCATCATAACTCCAAGGGCTTGTGGGAGAAAGAGGGGGAGGGAAAGAAAGAGAAGAAGAGAGGAAATGTGTAGAGAGATAGAGGGAAAAAGACATGGACAATGAGAGGGATAAGGAGAGAGAAAGATGAGGAGAGGAAGAAATACATTTTATTAGTATTTATTGAGGGTACCATTATCCCTCTGGGCTCAGTGTTCTGACATGTCAAAGTCTAGGCCCAAATACTGTACATCAACACACTGTACAGGCCCTATTTTATAATTGTACTGGTTCACTACAGCCATCCCTGCTCCGTGTGTTCCCTCTGTCAGGGGGGGTGAAGTACTATGTGGACCCTTCCACCTATGAGGACCCCAGTGAGGCGGTCAAGGAGTTTGCCCGTGAGATCGACCCATCTCACCTCAAGATAGAAGAGGTGATTGGTGCAGGTAGGGGTCCTGGTTTGATTCATGCTTACAGGGATAGTTCTGTAAAAACAAAATGTGTTTTCATAGCTCATATGTTGGGCCAGGAGTCAAGCTGGGTCCAAACTCAACTCATAATATCTCTCTCTCTCTCCCACCATTTCCCCCACCCACTGCAGCCCAGTTTGGGGAGGTGTCTCGGGGGCGCTACCGCCCCCTGGGTCGTAGGGAGGTGCTGGTGGCGGTGAAGACGCTACACTGGGGCGTGACAGACAGAGAGAAGGCAGTGTTTATGACCGAGGCGGGGGTGCTGGGTCAGTTTGACCACCCCAACGTGCTGAAGCTGGAAGGGGTGGTCACACAAAGCCCACCAGAGAGGATCATCACTGAGTTCATGGAGAATGGACCACTGGATGCCTTCCTCAGGGTGAGAGCTACAACAGCTACACCATGTTAGACTAAGAACTACAACTCCCAGCCAGACCATGTTAGACCAAGAACTACAACTCCCACCTACACCACATTAGACTAAGGACTACACCTCCCATCTACATCATGTTAGCCTAGGAACTACAACTTCCAGCCACACCATGTTAGACTAAGAACTACCACTCTCATCTACATCCTGGTAGACCAAGAACTACAATTCCCATCTACACCATGTTAGACTAAGAACTACTACTCCCATCTACACAGTAACTAACTCCTCAGGGTGAGACTGAGAAAACTGTAGATTATGGTCAGTTAATGTAATATAATGTATCTCTCTCTCTCCATCTCTCTCACCCCCCAGGAGAATGAGGACCAGTTCAGTGTTCTCCAGCTGGTAGGGATGGTGAGGGGTGTTGGGGCTGGGATGAGGTACCTCTCTGAGAGGAACTTTGTCCACCGGGACCTGGCTGCTAGGAACGTGCTGGTCAACTCTAACCTGGTGTGTAAGGTGTCTGACTTTGGGCTGTCGCGCCTCATGAGGGGTCTGGACCATAACATGCCCACCTACACTGCCTCACTGGTACATGCTGCTGGGAAATTTAAATTTTCCTGTTGATATGCTTCTGTGTTTGTTTAGTGATGATTAGTCTTGTATTTCCACTCTAAAAGACTAATTATGTTAATAGAAGATCATAACATTCACAGTGCTCAACCACTCACCCTTCTCCCTCCTCTCTCAACCACTCATCCCTCTCTCTCCTCTCAGGGCAGTAAGATTCCTGTCAGGTGGACAGCCCCGGAGGCCTTCCAGCATCGCAAGTTCAGCTCAGCTAGTGATGTCTGGAGCTTCGGAGTGCTCATGTGGGAAGTGATGTCATATGGCGAGCGGCCATACTGGGACATGAGCAATCAGGAAGTGAGTTGTGGGAGGGTTAAGCGAGAGCCAAACAGAGACTAAACACACTGACAGCTGAACAGAATGGTTAATCATCTCTAAGTCCCTCTGTACTGATGGGACCTCTCTATATAGGGCAGCTTGTTAACATCCAGATGGTTACTAATAGCCTTCCTCCTTTCTCTCTCTCTCTCTCTCCCTCTCTCTCTCTTTCTTCTTGCTCTTCCTCCTTTTGCCTCTCTCTCTCTCTCTCCCTTTGCCTCTCTCTCGCTCCCTTTGCCTCTCTCCCTCTCCCTGCCCCTGTCCCTCTTCTTTCTCCCCTACCTCCTCTCTCTTCCCTCCCTATAATACAGGTAATGAAGGCGGTAGCAGACCAGTACCGTCTCCCAGCCCCCCATAACTGTCCTCCAGCGCTCCACTCCCTGATGCTGCAGTGTTGGCAGGCTGAGAGGGGTGAACGGCTAGGCTTCGACTCCCTCCTCTCCTCCCTGGACAGGCTCATACGACACCCTGCCTCCCTCAAGGCAGAGCATCCCCGGTGAGAGTACACCTCCCATCTGCCTTTTCTTCCATATTTTACACAGCAGACGTAACGGTTCACATTCACAAACAGTGATCTTAGGAGAGCATGTATTATGTTATCATGTAAATGTATTGAATCATTGCTATGTTAGGCCAATCATTTTCGATCTCGATCTTTCCCTCTCCAACTCAAGCTCCACCCAGCCACTGCTGAGTCCCACCCCCACAGACCTGTCGTCGGTGGCGACGGTCAGTGAGTGGCTGACAGCGTTAAGGATGGACAGGTATAAGGACCAGTTTGAGAGGGCACATCTGGACACACTGGACCGAGTCAGCAGGCTAACCATGGAGTGAGTCCTGGGCTCCCATTTCAATATCATTAAAGTTATTTTTATAGAATGCATATCATGCTTTTAGAAGCAATGGATACTTTTCTGAACTCTCTCTCCTTCTCTCCTTCTCTCAGGGATGTGCAGAACCTGGGGGTGAACCTGTTGGGACACCAGAGGAAAATCACCAATGCGGCCCAGCAGCTCAGAACCCACCTCACCCAGGGCCAGGTGGAGGTCTAGAACCCACCAAGCACCTGAGAGCTTCACAGGAAGTAACAGAGGTGCACTATTGAAGCTGTAGTCCAAGGCAAAGCGAGATCTGGGAGGAGAGTTGCTCAGAAGGAACAGGGAGATTTGAGGGAGAAAAGTCTGTTTTATTTAACTTGTTTGCTGTTTACATTCTCTTTCTCTTTGCCAGTCTCTACCCCTCTTTCTCTCACTCCTCCAACGTTGTCTCACTACTGTCCCTCTTCCACTCGTAAGTTTCACTACCCCCAGTAAATTAAAACTGTGAAAATGTATTTTTTACCAGAACACAGGAATCTCCCGTCACAAGCATTTGCATAGACAATCAAATACTGTTTTTGCTGATTCATGTTGATATCATGAGCACTGTTCATGATTATTTGTTAACTCTTTACTGAAATCAGAAAATGCCAACCCCTGTTGACTAAACATTAGCCAATGGTTTCTTCCATCGGTCACTAGCCTGGTCACATCTGGGGATTATTCCATTAGACTCAAGAAATGGGGGTGTAGTTCATGGTGTGACAGAATGGAGTCACCCACCATTGAGCAGCAACCCCCTCTGTGTATATTTCAGTTCACACTCCTTTTTTTAATAGATAAAGTCACTGGGTCATTTGAGCATTGTGAATGTGAAATGACTATGTGATCTGATTGCCCATCGAAGTAAGGAAGGCGATGTTATGCTTCGTGAGTATTCTGTGTCTGTTTGTGTTGATGTGTGTATGTTGTATGAGGAGTGTGTGTATGTGTGTGTGGGGGGGGGGGGGAAGAAATCCCCACCAACTGAGGAGGGTCACCATTCCTTGTCACTCCTCTTTGAACTATCTGTCCGGCTAACAAAATCACAGTTTCCCTGTAATAATAAATCCATAACACTTAGAGTACAATAAAACATATCAACATGACAGTTTAATTCACACAGTATTTTAATTTAATCCGTCTTCACACCTCCAATGGTGTCCACGCTCCCAGGGTTCTGTGGGAACGTCCCTCCCCGGAGAAAGCCTAAGATAAGGTGTGTTTGACCCCTTTGATAGCCCACAGATGGTCAGCCATCCAAACAGTGTCATAAATTGGAATTTTGTCATCACTCTGGACCTCGGCGCCTACACGTCTCCAGTAATGAGTTTCACCTTCTCTCATTCTTGTGTGTGTGTATATGAGTGTATGCACATGAGTAAGTATGTTTATTTGTATGTGTTCACCACTATTCCACTGTTGTGCAAATTTGTAAAATAAAGAATATGATTTTATTTAAATCACTGCATTAAGCCTGTTTTGTGTCTGACGCATAAAAACAGTTTAATCACCAGGGGCACTGGCGATTTTAGCATGTCAATCTTGGTGGGGAAAACTCAAAAACAAATTGCCAACAAAGCCACTACACAACACTAAGCAATACATTAATTGCACTATAACAGTGAAAAACGGTGCCCACAAACTGTTGTGGCACTGTTTCTTTTCAGCACCATGCACGGGATCCTTACGACCCTTACACCTGGCTATCAGAGGAGCCTTGTCTGGCAGCGAAACAGTTCATTCAGCCTCATTCACTGCCTTTTTTTAAAACTTCGCTGATATGGCTGACTTGCTTAAACAAATGTGGTTTCTAATGACAATTGAGATGTAGAAACTATGGCATAAGGGAACGGTGAGCGGATCAGGGGCTATTCGTAATTTCGATTAAGACAATGAGCGAGCTAAGATGGACGTAGTCAACATAACTATTTGTTCAGCACTTTTAAAACGTAGAGCGACAGAATTCAGAACATGAGCCGTTCTTACAGTATTCTCCCTGTACACCAAGTCAGGACCGTAGGATAAATAAATGGGGCATATAAGCAGACAATGAAAACTCTTACAATATTTGAAGACATTTCTATAAAACAGGCTATAGGCTACATGTGCACCACCAAGTCAGAACAGTAGGCTAAGTTATGAAGGGGAAAGAGACCAAATTATTAGGGTGAGGCACATAAGCTGCTAACAGCTCACTACACAACATACATTTACTATTACTATCTTATCTACAGTATACATATCTCCCTGGCATATTGCAGCAGCATACAAGACATTTTTGGACTCACTGTTGTGCTGTGCTCACTTGAACAGGAAGGTGGCATGGCGGTCCTTCTTGTGGGAAAATTTTGTCATGAAGCTTTGTCATAAAAGTCTGGCATTTCTATGAATTTATGGTGCTTTCAATACAACTGGGAACTTGGAAAAAACAAGGTCGAATTATGACGTCAGTGATCTTCAGGTCGGAGCTCTAGAAAGAGGCCAGAATTTCCAGTTAGATGACTGCTCAAAATGTGTTTTTTTCCCCCGGAGTTCCCAGTTGTGTTGAACTCACTGAAGTCTGAGATTTCCAAGTTTCCAGTTGTTTTGAACGTGGCAGAAGTCATGCTGGATTGACAGCATGGCCAATGTATTCAATCTTTTCTGGCCCATGGTGTTGCGTGTGAATGTTTGTCCTTTTAAGCTTGGAAAAGAAACGCTTAAACCCAGACTTGGACCACACACCCTCTCCACCGAATAGCAGGTAGGGGAGCAAAATAGTGATTTCTTTGCAACGCTTGCAGTTAGCCACTGATTCCTTCCAAACCACTCATTGTTGAATTTGCGATTGTTGAACTTGCTGTGTAACTTTTATGTCCAATGGCCGATGACCACTGATATATTTTATCTATAATTTCTCTTCATATGACAAGGATTGAAAAGGATTTGCCAGTAGACTGTCGACGTGATTCATGACGACGACTGCTTGTCTAGCTTGCTACCTAAGATTTTGAAAGTATGATGTTGACATGAGTCAGTCCAATCAGTCCAATCAAAGCTACGGTAGATATAATGTGATTTGACATCATTTTATCTGTGGCCAATGACCTTGAGCCTTCTTGGATGGGCACTTCTAATGTAAATCTATGGCAGCACCCAAGGGGCTTGAAATTTCTAGCTCTCCCTGTAGATTTCGCAGTCAGAACACTGAGCCAATCACAGTGCAACTAGAGAAGATTACCAACCCCTGCGCTCTGTATTTTCCGCTAGCTGTCACCACAGAAAGAACTGAGCTAGGCTGAAACACCTGTGTTTTGGAGCAGCCTTACTCAAGAAACCTAAAAAGAGACCATGTTAATATGCAGCTTTATTAACTCAATAAATGTTTTACATTTTTTGCAAACTGATATGCCCCACCTGCCCTGAATGACGGGTTGCCACTGACCTGGGGCCTCAACTATAAACATTGCATATGCACAAAATATGCACAAAACGTGTATGCCAATTTTTACGCAAAAGTTAGCATTTATAAAAACTGAAATTGAGGTGAGAATGTGCTTATCCCCCCGCAAACTTTAGATCATGCGTATGCACAGTTTCTAGTGGTTGAAGTATTTCATTGAAAGAAGGCTAAAATAGCCTAGTAGCCTTGTGCAAATGGTATCATGACTCATGATATGACCCAGATTGTCACGTTCCTGACCTGTTTTCTGTTGTTTGGTATGTGTTTAATTGGTCAGGGCGTGAGTTGGGGTGGGTAGTCTATGTTATGTGTTTTCTATGTTGGGTTAATGGGTTGCCTGGTATGGCTCTCAATTAGAGGCAGGTGTTTGACGTTTCCTCTGATTGAGAGCCATATTAAGGTAGGTTGTTCTCACTGTTTGTTTGTGGGTGATTGTTCCTGTGTCTGTGTAATCCACATGGGACCGTTTCGTTTGTTCGTTCGTTTTAGGTAGTCTGTTCCTGTTCTTGCGTCCTTCGTCTATATGTAAGTTCGTTTGTTTCAGGTCTGTTGCCTTCGTTTATTGTTTTGTAGTTTGTTCTAGTGTTTTGTCAGTGTTTAGTCTGTTTGAAATAAATCGGTATGTATTCATCACCCGCTGCGCCTTGGTCCGTTCATACACCACTAGACAAACGTTACAGAATCACCCACCAAACCCGGATCAAGCAGCGGGTTAATGGACAGCAGCGACAGCAGCAGTGGGTCAAGGAGGAATGGACATGGGAAGAGATTCTGGACGGAGAAGGACCCTGGGCAGAGCCAGAGGAGTGTCGCCGCCCCAAGGCGGAGCTGGAGGCATCTAAAGCGGAGAGGCGACGATATGAGGAGGCAGCACGGAAGCAAGGCTGGAAGCCCGCAAGTACGACCCAAAAATGTATTGGGGGGGGGGGGGGGGGGGGCGGGGGGGGGGGGGGGTTAAAGGGTAGTGTGGCGAAGTCAGGTAGGAGACCTGCGCCAACTTCCCGGGCTTACCGTGGAGAGCGAGAGTACGGACAGACACCGTGTTACGCAGTAGAGCGCATGGTGTCTCCTGTACGTGTTCATAGCCCGGTGCGGGTTATTCCACCTCCCCGCACTAGCCGGGCTAGAGTGAGCATTGAGCCAAGTGCCATGAAGCCGGCTCAACATATCTGGCCTCCAGTACGTCTCCTCGGGCCGGGGTACATGGCACCAGCCTTACGCATGGTGTCCCCGGTTCGCCAACACAGCCCAGTGCGGGTTATTCCACCTCCCCGCACTGGACGGGCTACGGGGAGCATGCAACCAGGTAAGGTTGGGCAGGCTCAGTGCTCAAAGGAGCCAGTACGCCTGCACGGCCCGGTATATCCGGCGCCACCTTCCCGCCCCAGCTCAGTACCACCAGTGCCTACACCACGCACCAGGCTTCCAGTGCGTCTCCAGAGCCCTGTTCCTCCTCCACGCACTCTCCCTGTGGTGCGTGTCTCAAGCTCAGTGCCTCCAGTTTCGGCACCACGCATCAAGCCTCCTGTGCATCTCCAGAGCCCTGTACGCACTGTTCCTTCTCCCCGCACTCGCCCTGAGGTGCGTGCCCTCAGCCCGGTACCTCCAGTTCCGGTACCACGCACCAGGCCTATAGTGCGCATCGAGAGTCCAGTGTGCCCTGTTCCTGCTCCCCGCACTAGCCTTGAGGTGCGTGTCTCCAGTCCGGTACCACCAGTTCCGGCACCACGCACCAGGCCTACTGTGCTCCTCAGCAGGTCAGAGTCGGCTGTCTGCCCAACGCCGCCTGCACTGCTCGTCTGCCCAGCTCCGTCTGAGCCATCTGTCTGCCCAGCACCGTCTGAGCCATCTGTCTGCCCAGCGCCGTCTGAGCCATCCGTCTGTCCAGCGCCGTCTGAGCCATCCGTCTGCCCAGCGCCTTCTGAGCCATCCGTCTGCCCAGCGCCTTCTGAGCCATCCGTCTGCCCAGCGCCTTCTGAGCCATCCGTCTGCCCAGCGCCATTAGAGCCGCCCGTCTGTCCCGAGCCATTAGAGCCGTCCGTCAGTCAGGAGCCGCTAGAGCCGTCCGTCAGTCAGGAGCTGCCAGAGCCGCCAGCCAGTCAGGAGCTGCCAGAGCCGCCAGCCAGTCAGGAGCTGCCAGAGCCGCCAGCCAGTCAGAAGCTGCCAGATCCGCCAGCCAGTCAGGAGCTGCCAGGGCTGCCCTACAGTCATGAGCTGCCCTACAGTCATGAGCTGCCCTACAGTCATGAGCTGCCCTACAGTCATGAGCTGCCCTACAGTCATGAGCTGCCCTTCAGTCATGAGCTGCCCTTCAGTCATGAGCTGCCCTCCAGTCATGAGCTGCCCTCCAGTCATGAGCTGCCCTCCAGTCATGAGCTGCCCTCCAGTTAGCTACCTCTCTGTCCTGAGCTACCTCTCGTTCCTGAGTTGTCTCCTCTATGTAGGAGGGGCCTTAGTGAAGGTTCCTGGACCATGGTCGGGGGGCGAGGGTCGCCACTCAAAGGACGCTAAGGAGGGGGACAAAGACAGTGGTGGAGTGGTGTCCTCGTCCACTGCCGGAGCCGCCACCGTGGACAGATGCCCACCCAGACCCTCCCCTTGAGTTTTAGGGGTGCGCCCGGAGTTCGCACCTTGAGGGGGGGGGGGGGGTTCTGTCACGTTCCTGACCTGTTTTCTGTTGTTTGGTATGTGTTTAATTGGTCAGGGCGTGAGTTGGGGTGAGTAGTCTATGTTATGTGTTTTCTATGTTGGGTTAACGGGTTGCCTGGTATGGCTCTCAATTAGAGGCAGGTGTTTGACGTTTCCTATGATTGAGAGCCATATTAAGGTAGGTTGTTCTCACTGTTTGTTTGTGGGTGATTGTTCCTGTGTCTGTGTAATCCACATGGGACCGTTTCGTTTGTTCGTTCGTTTTAGGTAGTCTGTTCCTGTTCTTGCGTCCTTCGTCTATATGTAAGTTCGTTTGTTTCAGGTCTGTTGCCTTCGTTTATTGTTTTGTAGTTTGTTCTAGTGTTTTGTCAGTGTTTAGTCTGTTTGAAATAAATCGGTATGTATTCATCACCCGCTGCGCCTTGGTCCGTTCATACACCACTAGACGAACGTTACACAGATGCAGACACAGAAGGAGACAAAGGTCTGTGAGATGAAGGTTTAATCCTAGACAGATTAAAAGTAGGATGTATATGGAGGGGATGGGGCAACAGAAGACGAACAGCAGAGGGGCTAAGGACTTTAGAGATGGGGAATGGACCAATAAAACGGGGGGAAAGCTTAAGAGACTCCACACGGAGAGGCAGATCCGGCGTAGACAGCCATACCCTCTGCCCGAGATGATAGCGGGGAGCCGGGGTCCGGTGGCCGGGGTCCGAGCTCTCTTCCAGGTACGCCAACAGCGGCGGACGAACAACTGGGCCGAGGGTATGTTGACCTCTTCATCTTGCTTAGGGAAGAGTGGGGGCTGATATCCCACGGAGCACTCGAAGGGCGAGAGCCCAGTGGCCGGGCAGGGAAGGGTGTTCCGAGCATGCTCCACCCACACGAGTTGCTGGCTCCAGGTGGTGGGTTTGGCCGAGATGAGACACCGAAGAGTCGTCTCCAGGTCCTGATTGGCACGCTCCGACTGGCCGTTGGATTGAAGATGAAACCCGGAGGACAGGCTGGCCGACAACCCAATGAGGGTGCAGAACGCCTTCTAGAATCGGGAAGATAACTGAGGACCACGATCGGAGATTATTTCGGTAACTTGGGGAGGGGGATGAAATGGGCGGCTTTAGAAAATGAGTCCACCACTGTAAGGATGGTGGTGTTGCCATCAGATGGAGGGAGACTAGTGACAAAATCCAGGGATATATGGGACCAGGGGCGATGAGGACCAGGGAGTGGTTGAAGGAGGCCAACCGGAGCTTGCCGCAGAGTCTTATTCTCACCACACCGTGCATGCGGCGACGAATATGGAGATGTCAGAAACCATAGTGGTCCACCAAAAGCGTTGTCGGAAGAAGGCCAGGGTTTGGCGGGAGCCGGGATGGCAGGTTAGCTTAGAGGAATGAGCCCTCTCCAGGACCGGGGACCGAATCGAATCTGAGATGAACATCCGGTTAGCCGGGCCCCCCCACAGACCAGACCCTCAATACCCCAGACTAGTGTAGCTGCTAGACAGGAGGTAGGGAGGATGGTCTCAGAGTCAGATGGTGTGGAAGCGGGAACTGTACAGGAGAGAGAGAGCGTCAGGCTTCACATTCTTGGACCCTGGGCGGTAGGAGATGGTAAAATGAAATTGTGTGAATAACAGAGCCAATCGGCCTGCCTAGAGTTGAGGCGCTTGGTGGCGGTGTTGAGGTATTTTAAATTCTTATGTTTGGTCCACACCAAGAATGGATGTTCCGCCCCTTCAATTCAGTGCCCCCACTCCTCCAACATCATCTTGACCGCCAGAAGTTCCCGATTTCCTACGTCATAGTTCCTCTAAGCGAGATTGGGACAGGAAGGCACAGGGATGCAGCTTTTGGTCCCGGGCAGATCGCTGGGACAGGATGGCCCCCACTCCAACGTCAGAAGCGTCGACCTCTACCACAAACTGACGGGACGGGTCCGAATGAATGATGGTGAACCAATGCTTCAGATCCGAAAACACCCGGTCAGCAGCTGGGGATCACGTGAATGGAACCTTGGGAGAGGTGAGAGCAGAGATGGGGGGAGGGGCCAGGGTGTTGTAGTCCCGAATGGTGTCCATGGAAATGGAGAGGGGTTTTGTGGAGATCCCCAGCTCCGACACCAGGGCAGTTTCCATAAAACTCTTGTCAGCCCCAGAGTCCAGGAGCACCCGGACTCTGGTGCTCTTACAACCTATGTGTTGTCATAATTGTGTTGTTTCCTCTATAAACTGGTAGATCATATGCCTTGCAACCGTGATGTATAGGCCTAAGGCCGAGACAGTAAGAAGACACAGTGGCAGAATAAATTCAACCACACCATTGTTTCATCACAAAACCGGAGAGCAACATCTGTCCATGTAGTCCAGACAGTTACATGACCTACAGCATTGTCGCAAGTTAATGTTTCCAATGTTTTCGGACTGCTAATCAACTATTGATTTAGACACACAAAGAGTTATCTCAAGTAAAGAAAACAGTAGCTACCTCCACTATACCAGCACCATTTCAACCTAAACATCTCAACATCATCAAATTACCTATGCTTAGTCTAATACAGTAACAACTAAAAGATACCAAAAACAAATTAGTCCAATCAATGTAAGCTAAAGGTGATGTGGCTGTCCATGGTACTGATTTCTGTGTGTGTGTGTGTGTGTGTGTGTGTGTGTGTGTGTGTGTGTGTGTGTGTGTGTGTGTGTGTGTGTGTGTGTGTGTGTGTGTGTGTGTGTGTGTGTGTGTGTGTGTGCAAGTAAAAAAAAACATGTTGAGTCACCCTAATTGTAGGGAGAGTCACCCTAATTAATGTTGCCAAAACGGTCTATGACTGTCATACAGAACACGCTTTTTGTTTCTTTTGTCCTAGGCTACCTGGCTAAAATACTTGCTCGCTAGCCTAACTTCCTTTCATAGACAACAATGAGCCGGCTAGTTAAAATTAGCCTACTGCATCTAGCTACATATTGAACTTCCATCCTCTCAGGCCAGGGGCACAATGTATGAATTTATGGTTGGATCAGAATTACTGTTATAATCATTGGCCAATACGGAGAATTACGTAAAACCACAAGTCCAAATCCCTATCCCTATCCATGGTTGATTTAGCTAGCAAGCTAGCCAGCCACTGGAGGACAACGAAATACAGCAATTCAATTTTTTTTCTGGCAATGGCGTTTGGCTTCAGATGTGATGTAATTGGTGTGAAGCAATATTCAAACTGGCTTCCCTTGACACTTTATTTTTGGTGTGCCAGGACCATTCACAGTTGAGCTCTCTCAGTTTATCTCAACGCTGATTGGCTATTATTTTATTTAAAATACTGATGCCAAATGCTAGCTGACTACCCTTGCATTCAATGCTACGGGTGGCAAAAATATCATACTCTCTTTGACCAAACAGCATCAGATAGATGGGCTACACATACAGAGAGAGGGGGGCGCTGTTTCGCTCGCTAAGATGTTTTCTCCGATGAGATACAGTTTACAGGGCCTCCCGGGTGGGGCAGTGGTCTAGGGCACTGCATCGCAGTGCTAACTGCGCCACCAGAGTCTCTGGGTTCGCGCCCAGGCTCTGTCGCAGCCGGCCGCGACCAGGAGGTCCGTGGGTCGACGCACAATTGGCATAGCGTCGTCCGGGGTAGGGAGGGTTTGGCCGGTAGGGATATCCTTGTCTCATCACGCTCCAGCGACTCCTGTGGCGGGCCGGGCGCAGTGCGCGCCAACCAAGGGGGCCAGGTACACGGTGTTTCCTCCGACACATTGGTGCGGCTGGCTTCCGGGTTGGAGGCGCGCTGTGTTAAAGAAGCAGTACGGCTGGTTGGGTTGTGCTTCGGAGGACGCATGGCTTTCGACCTTCGTCTCTCCCGAGCCCGTACGGGAGTTGTAGCGATGAGACAAGGTAGTAATTACTAGCGATTGGATACCACGAAAAATTGGGGAGAAAATGGGATAAAAAAAAAATTAAAAAAAGAGATACAGTTTACATACACTTAGGTTGGAGTCATTGAAACTCATTTTCAAACCGCTCCAGAAATTTCTTGTTAACAAGCTATAGTTTTGGCAGGTCGGTTAGGACATCTACTTTGTGCATGACACAAGTAATTTTTCCAACAATTGTTTACAGACAGATTATTTCACCTATAATTCACTGTATCAAAATTGCAGTGGGTCAGAAGTTTACATACACTAAGTTGACTGTGCCTTTAAACAGCTTGGAAAATTCCCAAAAATTATGTCATGACTTTAGAAGCTTCTGATAGGCTAATTGACATCATTTGAGTCAATTGGAGCTGTACCTGTGGATGTATTTCAAGGCCTGCCTTCAAACTCAGTGCCTCTTTGCTTGACATCATTGGAAAATCAAAAGAAATAAGCTAAGACCTCAGAAAAAGATTTGTAGACCTCCACAAGTCTGGTTCGTCCTTGGGAGCCATTTCCAAACGCCTGAAGTACCACGTTCATCTGTACAAACAATAGTACGCAAGTATAAACACCATGGGACCACGCAGCCGTCATACCGCTCAGGAAGGAGACCCATTCTGTCTCCTATAGATGAGCGTACTTTGGTGCGAAAAGTACAAATCAATCCCAGAACAACAGCAAAGGACCTTGTGAAGATGCTGGAGAAAACAGGTACAAAAGTATCTAAACCCACAGTAAAGTCCTATATTGATATAACCTGAAAGGCCACTCAGCAAGGAAGAAGCCACTGCTCAAAAGCCAGACTACGGTTTGCAACTGCACATGGGGACAAAGATCATACTTTTTGGAGAAATGTCCTCTGGTCTGATGAAACAAAAATAGAACTGTTTGGCCATAATGACCATTGTTATGTTTGGAGGAAAAAGGGGGAGGCTTGCAAGCCGAAGAACAACATCCCAACCGTGAAGCACGGGGGTGGCAGCATCATGTTGTGAGGGTGCTTTGCTGCAGGAGGGACTGGTGCACTTCACAAAATAGATGGCATCACAAGGAAGGAAAATTATGTGGATATATTGAAGCAACATCTCAAAACATCAGTCAGGAAGTTAAAGCTTGGTCGCAAATGGGTCTTCCAAATGGACAATGACCCCAAGCATACTTCCAAAGTTGTGGCAAAATGGCTTAAGAACAACAAAGTCAAGGTATTGGAGTGGCCATCACAAAGCCCTGACCTCCTTCCTATAGAACATTTGTGGGCAGAACTGAAGTGTGTGCGAGCAAGGAGGCCTACTAGCCTGACTCAGATACACCAGCTCAGTCAGGAGGAATGGGCGAAAATTCACCCAACTTAATGTGGGAAGCTTGTGGAAGGCTACCTGAAACATTGACCCAAGTTAAACAATTTAAAGGCAATGCTACAAAATACTAATTGTGTCACGTTCCTGACCGGTTTTCTGTTATTTTGTATGTGTTTGACGGTCAGGGGGTGAGTTTGGGTGGGTAGTCTATGTTATGTGTTTCTATGTTTGTTAAAGGGTGACCTGATATGGCTCTCAATTATAGGCAGGTGGTTTTCATTTCCTCTGATTGAGAGCCATATTAAGGTAGGTGTTTTCACAGTGATTGTTGTGGGTGGTTGTCTCCTGTGTCTGTGTTTGTTGCGCCACACGGGACTGTCTCGGTTTGTTTGTACGTTTGTTTGTACGTTCGTTTGTGTAGTCATTTTCCTGTTCGTGACGTCTTCGTTGTATGTAAGTTCGCATGTCCAGGTCTGTCTACGTCGTTTGTTATTTTGTTAGTTATTCAAGTATAGTTCATTTTTTGTCTTGTTTAAATAAATTCATTATGTCCTATGACAACGCTGCATTTTGGTCGAATCCCTGCTCCTCCTCTTCAGACGAAGAGGAGGAGGACACCCGTTACAGAACCACCCACCAAACCCGGACCAAGCAGCGGGACTACGAGCAGCGACCAAGTAATCAGGACTCGTGGACTTGGGAGGAAGAAATGGGGGGAAAAGGACACTGGGCTCATATTGGGGAATATCGCCGCGCTCGTGAGGAGATGGAAGCAGCGAGAGCCCAGGAGCGGTGGTATGAGGAGGCAGCAAGGAGACGTGGCTGGAAGCCCGCGAAGAAACCCCAAACATTTCTTGGGGGGGGGGGGGTGCTAAGAGGTAGTGGGCCAAGGGCAGGTAGGAGACCTGCGCCCACTTCCCAGGCTACCGTGGAGAGCGGGAGTACGGGCAGACACCGTGTTACGCAGTAGAGCGCACGGTGTCTCCTGTACGTGTGCATAGCCCGGTGCGGGATATTCCACCTCCCCGCACTGGTAGGGCTAGATTGAGTATTGAGCCGGATGTCATGAAGCCGGCCCTACATATCTGGCCACCAGTGCGTCTCCTCGGGCCGGCTTACATGGCCCCAGCCTTACGCATGGTGTCCCCGGTTCGCCTACATAGCCCGGTGCGGGTTATTCCACCTCCCCGCACTGGTCGGGCAACGGGGAGCATTCAACCAGGTAAGGTTGGGCAGGCTCAAGGGAGCCAGTACGCCTGCACGGTCCGGTATTTCCGGCGCCACCTCCCCGCCCCAGCCCAGTACCACCAGTCCTTACTCCACGCACCAGGCTTCCAGTGCGTTTCCAGAGCCCTGTTCCTCCTCCACGCACTCTCCCTGTGGTGCGTGTCTCCAGCCCAGTGCCTCCAGTTCCGGCACCACGCACCAAGCCTCATGTGCATATCCAGAGCCCTGTACGCACTGATCTTTCTCCCCGCACTCGTTCTGAGGTGCGTGCCCTCAGCCCGATACCACCAGTCCCGGTACCACGCACCAGTCCTATAGTGCGCTTTGAGAACTCAGTGTGTCCTGTTCCCGCTCCCCACACTAGCCTTGAGGTGCGTGTCTCCAGTCCGGCACCACGAACAAAGAGTCTGCCGTCTGCCCAGCGGCGCCTGAACTGCCCGTCTGCCCAACGGCGCCTGAACTGTCTGTCTGCCCAACGCCGTCTGAACTGTCCGTCTGCCAAGCGCCGCATGAACTGCCCGTCTGTATTGAGCCTTCAAAGCCGCCCGTCGGTACTGAGCCTTCAAAGCCGCCCATCTGCCATGAGCCTGCAAAGCCGCCCGTCTGCCATGAGCCTACAGAGCCGTCCACCAGACAGGAGCCGCTAGAGCCTTCCGCCAGATAGGAGCCGCTAGAGCCTTCCGCCAGACAGGATCAGCCAGAGCCTTCCGCCAGACAGGATCAGCCAGAGCCTTCCGCCAGACAGGATCAGCCAGAGCCTTCCGCCAGACAGGATCAGCCAGAGCCTTCCGCCAGACAGGATCAGCCAGAGCCGTCAGCGAGCCATGACCAGCCAGAGCCGTCAGCCAGCCATGACCAGCCAGAGCCGTCATCCAGCATTAAGCCATCATCCAGCCAGGATCCGCCAGAGCCAGCCAGCCAGGATCCGCCAGAGCCAGCCAGCCAGGATCCGCCAGAGCCAGCCAGCCAGGATCCGCCAGTCATTCTGGTGTTGCCCCTCATTCTGGTGCTGCCCCTCAGTCCGGTGCTGCCCCTTAATCCAGTGGGGTTTATTTGGAGGGTGGCCATTTGGAGGAGGCTACTAAAGCGGGTAGTGACTATGGTGGGGTGGGGACCACGACCAGCGCCAGAGCCGCCACCGTGGACAGACGCCCACCCAGACCCTCCCCTAGACTTTATGCTGGTGCGCCCTTAAGGGGGGGGGGGGGTTATGTCACGTTCCTGACCTATTGTTCCTTTTCCTTTTATTTATTTAGTTTTTCAGGGCGTGAGTTTACGTGGGTTGTCTTTGTGTGTTTTGTTTAATCTATGGGTGTTGTATGTGTATGGGGTAGAGAAGAGTGAGGTTGTCTAGTTATGTCTATGGCTGCCTAGATTGGGTCTCAATCAGAGACAGCTGTCATTCATTATCTCTGATTGGGAGCCATATTTAAGGCAGCCATAGGCAGTAGGCTTTTGTGGGTAGTTGTCTATGTCTAGTCCATGTTGCATGTTTGCACTTAGTCATTTATAGCTTCACGTTCGTCATTTTGTTTTTTGTTTGTTCTTCTTCAAAATAAAGAGAAGATGTATTTTGCACACGCTGCGCCTTGGTCCACTCTTTCTAAAAAAGACGATCGTAACAAATTGAGTGTATGTAAACTTCTGACCCACTGGGAATGTGATGAAAGAAATTAAATCTGAAATAAATCATTCTCTCAACTATTATTCTGACATTTCACATTCTTAAAATTAAGTGGTGATCCTAACTGACCTAAAACAGGGAATTTTTACTAGGATTAAATGTCAGGAATTGTGAAAAACTGAGTTTAAATGTATTTGGTTAATAAGGTGTATGTAAACTTCCGACTTCAACTGTGCATTTAGCCCCTTGCAAATTGAAGGAAAATTCAGAAACACAGAGAGACAAATGATAAATTGTTTAGTATGTTTTTATTGTTTTTTTTATACATTTTTGGGGGAGCCTGGCTTTCCTTGGCATCCATGAATACACGCCACTGGGCCTAGGCCTACAACAAGTTAGGATATGCTACAATTCATCCAGTCTCTCATTTAATTGAACCCAGTTCACAGTAAATAGATAAGCTATTTCAAGTATTTTGCTCTATGCAATATGCGATCCAGTCTGCAACTGCACACTATGTGCAGTTTAACGGTAGAACAGACGGTTCACCATTTCTAATTACGTACATAGGCTACGTCTGAATACTGCAATGTCACATTTCTCCAGTAGACTATTTCATTTATAAACATAATACATTATACATATATCATAACCATTGCAGAATAAATTCCTGATATTTTCTGGCTATGATGAGTTCATATTCCCGAATCAATACAACAAATTCCCATGTGCATCATTAATTCTTCTTAATGCGTTTGAGCCAATCAGTTGTGTTGTGACAAGGTAGGAGTGGTATACAAAAGATAGCCCTGTTTGGTAAAAGACCAAGTCCATATTATGGCAAGAACAGCTCAAATAAGCAAAGAGAAATGGCAATCCATCATTACTTTAAGACAGGAAAGGAAGACCCAGAGTTACCTCTGCTGCAGAGGATAAGTTCATTGAAGTTACCAGCCTCAGAAATTGCAGCCTAAATAAATGCTTCACAGAGTTCAAGTAACAGACACATCTCAACATCAACTGATCAGAGGAGACTGCGTGAATCAGGCCTTCATGGTCGAATTGCTGCAAAGAAAACACTACTAAAGGACACCAATAAGAAGAAGAGACATGCTTGGGCCAAAAAAACACGAGCAATGGACATTAGACCGGTGGAAATCTGTCCTTTGGTCTGATGAGTCCAAATTTGAGATTTTTGGTTCCAGCCGCCTTGTCTTTGTGAGACACAAAGTAGGTGAACGGATGATCTCCGCATGTATTGTTCCCACCGTGAAGCATGGAGGAGGTGTGATGGTGTAGGGGTGCTTTGCTGGTGACACTGTCTGTGATTTATTTAGAATTCAAGGCACACTTAACCAGCATGGTTACCACAGCATTCTGCAGCAATACGCCATCCCATCTGGTTTGCGCTTAGTGGGACTATCATTTGTTTTTCAGCAGGACAATGACCAAAAAACACCTCCAGGCTGTGTAAGGGCCATTTAACCAAGGAGGAAAGTGATGGAGTTCTGCATCAGATGACTTCGCCTCCACAATCACCAATTGAGATGGTTTGGGATGAGTTGGACCACAGAGTGAAGGAAAAGCAGCCAACAAGTGCTCAGCATATGTGGGAACTTCTTCAAGACTGTTGGAAAAGCATTCCAGGTGAAGCTGGTTGAGAGAATGCCAAGAGTGTGCAAAGCTGTCATCAACGCAAAGGGTGGCTACTATAAAGAATCTAAAAGAGATTTTGATTTGTTTTAGACTTTTTTGGTTACAACATGATTCCACATGTGTTATTTCAGAGTTTTTATGTCTTCACTATTATGTAGAAAAGAGTAAAAAATAAAGAAGAACCCTTGAATAAGTAGGTGTGTCCAAACTTTTTACTGGTACTGTATGTCCATTTAAAAGTGGTTACAATTCATAAAATGGTGATGATGGTAGCATGATAAACTAAAGCAAATTTTAATTTTCATTAACTTTTTAACCTTTTTTTATACCAATTTTAACCAAAAATACCCCAATATCTCATAATTGATTTTCGCCTGTGCTGCCTGGCCTTGAAAGGAAACTTCGGGATTTTGGCAAAAAAAAGTCCTTTATCTACTTCCCCAAAGTCAGACTAACTAACATTAGCGCAATTGCAAATTAGCATCAGCGCTATGACTGGAAGTCTTTGGTAACAGCTAGCATGCTTGTAGCGCTAACACTAGTTAGCATCGGGCTCGCGAAGCTACCTCTAACTTCCTTCATACTGGATGCAGAGACATAAAATGGTATCAATGAGCTCATCTGACTCTTGGAAAGTAGATAAAGGAATACTTCGGAATGCTGGCAATGAAGCCCTTTAAGTGCAATGTATTACCAATCTAGGGTTAGGGTTAAGGTTAAGGTAACCCTATTTGACATAAAACAGAAAAGTATCCACACTATAACCTTTCCATCAAACAGAATGAACTTCATATTCTCCCATGTCTGATAGGATTTGACAGATCAGCACATTTCACCTGAATCTGTTGGAGATCTGTTGACTTCAGCATTAGAGAGACAAGACACCTGTCTCCCAGATCTCATGGTGGCATCAGATAGGATCTGACCTGAGGGCCTCTTACACAACCATCAACACATGTCCATTTCACCTGATCATCAAATTAAGATCCAATATCTGTATATAAATAATGACAAAACTAGAGACTTAAAGTAAAAAAGAAAAACTCCTCTCAGTCTCAACCCCTTGTTCTTGTTCTGCAAAATAGTTCCAAGGTTTTCATGTGTAGGGGAGACCGGAGTTGGTTGTCGCACTTATTAATCTCATGTATATTTCTCAGCACCAGTATATCTTACAAGACTCTTTTCAATATTTGGATAAAGACTAAGATCTTGGGTTAAAATGAGGGCCGTTTTTACCCTTTTAACTCCAACTTGGAGTTATAAATCATCAAACACACTGTCCACTTGTGACAACCAGCCCAATCGCGGGGTTGGTTGTCACAATGTTCGCAAGTAACTTATTCCTTTTGTATCAGGAAATGAAGAAAAATAACAAACAGTCTTAGAAATAGCTAAGCCTTTCTTTGACTGGTCAAAATACAGCATTTTATGCCTTGAGAACAACATATGACATTTTGAGTACATGTTTGTGTCTTCGTGTGTGTATGCGTGTATGTGCGTGTGTGGTTGCATGACAGGTAAAATATGTGTGTCAGAGAGAGGCAACACTAATGCTAGTTAAGATATTACTTACCTCATGGCTTGACCTAGGAACTCAGAAATTGGTTTGAAACATAGCTCTCCCTTTTCTCTGTTTAAGAAACATAATTATTTATGGATACTCCCATAATTCAAACATTTACAAAGAAAATACCAATATATATCATTTTTTTACTTTCACCTATGAAAATCACATAAATTCCCCTCACTTCAATGTTTTGTCATGCTGACATGAATTGACCAGTTGTGACAACCAACCCGTGAAACAACCAACCCAGGTCTCCCCTACTGAGCTTATAAGGAAAGCCAGTCCAAAACCAAACACACACACACACACACACACACACACACACACACACACACACACACACACACACACACACACACACACACACACACACACACACACACACACACACACACACACACACACACACACACACACTGCAATGGAACCTTGTTATTGTGCCTAAATAAAGGCATTATGACAATTGAAACCACTGGTCTATATGGCAGCACTCCGGTGTCTCACTGCAAGGCGCTGTAAATAGTTATTATCAAGACAACACAAGATGACTGGCTCAGTCAGAACTATTACCCAGGTCTGTCTGATATAAACCTGCATTGAAACCCTTTAACACGCTGTGGGTAACCAACATGTTACTCATGACCTATACATGGTACACAAACACCTGAATACACACACCAAACCATGGCATTTAGAAAGTGTTTTGGGTGTCTGGGTTATGTATAATAGATGGACATCAAATATGTGGAAATTAAAATACTGTATATCAGTTTAGACTATTTGCTCTACTGCAGAAGAGGTTTGGTTCGTAAGAAACCAAATGTACCATCAAGTCTTTTTGTTAAAAGGAAAAACATAATGCTCATAGGATTACACTAAGTACTCAAGTATTATGGTCTTTGTATAGTAACAATTATCATGTTCGTGAGCAATGCTGTTGACAGTTCAGTCAAACACACATTGTGAAAACATGATTTACCCCAACTAATTGGTTGAACAAGAACCCTTAGATTAGCATGTACTGTAGGTGTTGACTGGTGTCGGACTAGAATGTACTTCTTCTAGATCACAGCCAGTCAAAAGTAGTTTCCATAGACCTGACAGGTAAGGTGTCTATACGATCATACAGCTGAAACAGCAGATATATGTCCAGGTAGACAAGCTCACCTCAATATGAGGTTTTTGATTACACACCAGCATTGAGACAATTGAAAGGTAGACGACTTTCGAACCAGTTATCTGAACGGTTCACTGAGAATAAAGACCAAAAAGTGTTGACTGTCATGATGTTGACATTTTTTACATGGGGGTGATGCAGGGCCGAAAATGAGCCATGGGGGAGACCTATGGACCGTGGACCAGTCTCAGGACATAAACCAGGTCAACTGAGTGTGGCGGTCAAGCGCAAGGCCAGAGCACACTTTAGTGTTCGAGACATTTTAGCAAAATGTCAAACAGCCTTGGTATACTGCAGTAAATTATTCCAATAAAATGATGGATCTTTCCAAAAGATAATGCTCAGTTTAACTACTACTCCTTTCCACCATTTGTTCCCTCCCTCTCTCCTCCCTCCTCTCTCATCCGTCCATCCTCCTCTTGACCTCCTCTCCTTTATCTCCTCCCTCTCTCATCTGTCTTGTCTGCATATATATAGATCCCCACCTGTGAATCCTCCTTCTGTTTCTCAAATCAGCTTGGTGTTACATGTTGTCGTAGTACCTGACTGTCAATTAGGAGTAAAGGACTAACTGTTTTCTTCTGCAAAAGGTAAGTGAGTCACTCCACCAATTCAGTGCCTGTTGAAAAGTGTAACTTGGTCAAATTGTTTGGGGGATTTCACCTAATATTTGCATTCTGTCATAAAAAAACAAATTTTCCCATATAGTAAGTGCCTATTAAGTGTCAAATAAAGTAACAGGGTTGACTGTAACAGTGTTGACCGTAACAGGGTTGACGATTTCATCTTAAATCGGCCATGAATCCTCTTGTGTCAGGTTGAATGTAAGCTTGTTGTGTGCAACAGGTAGTGGCAACTGAATGCAAGCTTCACAAAAACAAATTCATTGTTATCTATGGGTAATCGTGTTGACGTGTTATGCTCGACCCGCTCAGTTTTCCACCACAAAACACCAGAAAATGTTTGGTCTGTGGGATTGTGCTGACCTGAACAGCTCACCCATTCTAGTTTTGATTTTAGTACCATCTTTATGAGCTACGTCTGATGGTACAGTCTGGTCTCATAGACTAGACGTAACATAATACATGTACATCCAGGCTTCTCAAATTAGTATGATATGTTACGTTTGGTATGGTTACATAAGACAAATGTTTAATTGGTTGGGATGGAAGGGATGGCTTATAATGCAAACATCTAGCAATCCAAAGAATGAGAGTTCGAATCTGATCATGGACAACGCTAGCATTTTAGGTAATTAGTAACTTTTCAACTACTTACTACTTTTGATCTACTTTGCAACTACTTCGAATGTTAGCTAACCCAACCCCTAACCCTAACCTTAACCCTTTTAGCTAACCCTCCCACTAACCCTAACCCTAACCTTAACCCTTTTAGCTAACCCTTCCCCTAACCCTAACCTTAACCCTTCCCTTAACCTTTCCCCTAACCCTAACCCCTAGCCTAGCTAACATTACCCAGCTAGCTAACGTTTGCCGCCTAGCTGGAATTTGTACCATTTTATACGTTTTGCAAAACTGTAACATATAATACATTTTGCAATTCGGAACATATTGTACGTCACCTAATATTAACATTCTGTCATAAAAAACACGTGTTCCCATATCAAGAGGTTCAATTTAAAAAAAGACTATAGTAAGTGCCTATTAACTGCCCAATAAAGTAACAGTTTTGCAAAACCATAACATAGAGTACGTTTGCAAATTCGTAATATATTGTGTGTTTTGGAAATTAGTAACATATAATACAAATTGTAATTCGTAACATAGCATATGAAATCGGTGATAGTGATCAAGAAATTAAAATACATGCCATTCGAAATGTAACATATCACACTAAATGGAGTGTCTCGGATTTACATACAAGATAAAACTAAATGCTCTGAGACCATGTTGCAGGATATCTCACGGTTTCTGACACTTAATTTGTCTCACACACATGCAAATTTCTTTCTCATCGCAGCCATTTCAAATAGACTCACTCTATGAGAGGATGGCCCCGCCCCTGGCAAGATCTGCTCCAGGTGAACTCAACCATTGGTGGAGCCAGCTCAGGTTCCGCCTCCAGAACAGGAAGGGGTGGAACGAGATGCTTGATGAAACTTTTTTGCTGCAGAACAAAAGGTGAGACTCCTATTGGTTAAAAAAAAACTGCTACTGACAAGTATTGGTTGTTATTATGCTGCATTCATAACAAGTGAGAAACTCAAAAAATACTACTTGTAATCTGGGAGCATCAGTTGTGTGTTCACATGCTTTTAACTAATTGAGAATGCAGATTGGCTGATGACAAAGAAGCTGCATCAACCATAAACTAAAAGTACAGCTATCATGCTCCTAAACAAAATGTAGTGTTCAAAAACACTTTGAACAATTTGTTTCTTATGAAAATTGTTTTGTTGTTGGATTTAACTGCTCCAAATGGTGTAATCGAGGTCGTTTTCTAAATATGTGACTTCAGAGCTCTTTATGTGGGGGAAGTCTGAGCTCAGAGGTGATAGATGAGTTTCCCACTAGTAATTACCAGCTGGAGGATTTTCTTACGTGGATTTTTCCCAGTCGTATTTATGACATGTTATGAACGCAGCATTAGATTTCTAACTTGCAAACACACTCTCTCTCCCAAAGGACAAATGACATCCCTCTCTTCTTTGCGGCCAAAGAAAACAGTGCAGGTTGCATTAAGAAACTTCTGGACTGTGCGTCCACTAACATCTTTGAGAGAGGTGCTCTGGGGGAGACCGCGCTGCATGTGGCAGTTCTGAATGATAACATGGATGCTGCCGTAGCTCTGATGGACGGAGCACCTGAACTCATCAATGAGTCCATGACCTCTGACCTCTTCCTTGGTACATATACTCTCACACACAATGGACAAATACACTATAATATCATAAAACGCACACAGATATTCAATCACACAATCATATATTCTCTCTCTGTCGCTCTCAATCAGGCATGACACCTCTCCACATTGCCGTGGTGAATCAGAACGTTAACCTGGTCCGCAGTCTGATTGGTCGAGGGGCAGATGTGGCCACGCCCAGAGTCACAGGCCTGTACTTCAGGAAGAGAAGAGGAGGGCTGCTCTACTATGGTAAGATGACTGTTTGTGGTCCGTAAGGAGTAGAAAAATGCATTTTGGGAAATGTGGTTATGTGATTCCATTTGCTTTACTTTAGGTGAGCACATCCTGGCATTTGCGGCCTGTGTGGGGAATCAGGACATCATCTCCATGGTGATCAACGCAGGAGCTAGCACCAGGGCCCAGGACTCCATTGGTATGAAACATTCTTCTTTCTTCTCCTCGTCCTCCCCCTCTTCTCTCTTCTCCCTTTTTCAGCAGTTTAATATCTCCCTCTCTCCCCCCTAGGTAACACAGTGCTCCACATCCTGGTCCTGCAGCCTAATAAGACTTTAGCATGCCTGGCGTTGGATCTGCTGTTGGCACACGACGTTGAGCTGGACCAGGCTGTGCCACTGGACATGGTGCCCAACTACCGTGGCTTAACGCCCTTCAAACTGGCTGCCAAAGAGGGCAACCTTGTGGTGAGGATGAATAGAGGGATAGAGAAAGAAACAGGAGACAATGTATGAGAGGAGATGAGGGATAGTGTTTCCCCTATTATCTTTAACTTTACCTGTAGTCATAACCTTCTCCTCCGTAATATTCTTTATATAGCATATGCTGTTATTAGAATGTAATTAACCTACAAATGAATTGTGCTGCATTTCTAGGTATCTAAGGTTTTTCTATCTCTCTCCCAGGCATTCCAGCATCTGGTCAACCGGAGGCGAGTCGTCCAGTGGAACCTGGGACCACTGACCTCTAACCTCTATGACCTCTCAGAGATCGACTCCTTGGTCGCCGACGATGACCTCTCTGTGCTAGAGCTCATCGTGGGCAGCCAGAGGAGAGAGGTACATTACAGAACACAAACATGATACTGTCTAATATACACTACAGGGAAACTGATGATGAGGATGGTCTCTTCCCTCAGGCAAGAAGGATACTGGAAGTGACTCCTGTTAGGCAATTGGTCAGTCTCAAGTGGAACCTCTATGGAAAACACTACTTCAGGTAACCACACATACAGTGGATCATGTTCTGATGTTGTGTTTGAGATGCTGTCATTTGTTAATGTTTAATGTTGTAATGTTATTATTGTGTTGTGTACAGGTTGTTGCTGCTGTTGTACCTCCTGTACATTGGGACCTTCACACTGTGTTGTGTGTATCGCCCCCTAAAGGACGCTCCAGAGAATTACACTGTATCTGATATGGACAAAACCATCCGCGTGCAGAAAACTCTGAAGGTGGGGGAGACATGAAGGCATCTTCATATGACAGCCTGTGTGCAAACCTCAATCAGAGGTGTTCATATGAACCCTTTGTGATCCACGTGCCCTGTTCTCTGTCCCTGTCCCTGTAGGAGAGTTATGTGACCTATGGGGACCACTTGCGTCTGGCAGGAGAGATGATCAGTGTCCTGGGTGCCCTGGTTATTCTGCTACTGGAGGTAAAACATACATCACCCAATAGCTTTACATGTCACTTATATTTACACTGTAGATTAGATCACATTATTGGCTGTCAGTATAATCTGTGTTATTCCCAATACCTAAGATCCCAGATATGCTGAGAGTGGGGGCCAAGCAGTACTTTGGACAGACGGCCCTGGGGGGACCCTTCCATGTCATTCTGTAAGTCAACCTTGGTGCCTATCTAGCCTTTATTACCTGCCTAGTGATGTTGTTGTGTTATGTCATGTCTATGTAGCATTTATAACCTGTGTAATAATCTGTGTTTCCTCCCCAGTATTGCCTATGCGTTCCTGGTGGTGCTGCTGTGTGTGTTCAGGGTCAGTGGGGTGCAGGGGGAGGCAGTTGTCATGGCTGTGTGTCTGGTGCTTGGCTGGAGCAACGTCATGTTCTTCGCCCGAGGCTTTCAGATGCTGGGGCCTTACGTCATCATGATACAGAAGGTATGTAAGGGAAGCAGACACACACAAGCATTAGCATGACGTTACTGTAGAATGTATGGTTTTGCTGTTTTGATTCCCATATTAAACTGTTGTGGTGTTTTGTCTCATTTCCTCCTAGATTATATTTGGAGACCTGACCAAGTTCATGTGGCTGAGCTTCATCGTGCTCATAGGGTTTTCCACCTGTAAGTACATTCTGTTTAAGAGAAACTGCATTAGCAGATCTAGACGTTTCAAATAAGCAAATTGCCGACAATTGTATAAAAAAAAAATATATATATATTTTTATACCTTGGTTGTTGTTATCCCTCCCTCCCTCCCTCCCTCCCTCCCTCCCTCCCAGCCCTGTGGATGGTGTACATGACTCAGGACCCAGACTCTCTACCTGCGTACCGCTCCTTCCCCATCACTCTGTTCTCCCAGTTTGAGCTGAGTGTGGGTCTGATAGACCTGCCAGTGGACCACACCATCACAACGCCCCCTATTGTCCATGTGCTGCACTGCACCTTCTCTGTGGTCTCCTACATACTGCTGCTCAACCTACTCATAGCCATGATGAGTGATACACACTGGAGAGTAGCCCAGGAGAGGGATGAGCTCTGGAGGACACAGGTGTGCATCAGTGTGACAAACACAAGCACACACACACAAGCACACATTTTCTATTACAGTGCCTTCAGAAAGTATTTACACCCCTTGACTTTTTCAACGTTTTGTTGTGTTACAGCCTGAATTTAAAATGGATTAATTTGAGATTTGTTGTCACTGGCCTACACACAATATCCCATAATGCGAAAGTGGAATTATGTTTCTCGAAATGTTTTCAAATTAATTAAAAATGAAAAGCTGAAATGTCTTGAGTCAATAAGTATTCAACCCCTGTTATGGCAAGCCTAAATAAGTCCAGGAGTAAAAATGTTCTTAAGAAGTCACATAATAAGTTGCATGGACTTATTTCAACTTGCCATAACACAGGGGTTGAATACCTATTGACTCAAGATATTTCAGATTTTTATTTTGTGCAATAATAGTGTTTAACATGATTTCCGAATGACTACCTCATCCCTGCACCCCAATTATCTGTAAGGTCCCTCAGTCGAGCAGTGAATTTCTAACACAGATTCATCCACAAAGACCAGGGAGGTTTTCCAATGCCTTGCAAAGAAGGGGACCTATTGGTAGATGGGTAAAAATACAAAAAGCAGATATTGAAAATCCTTTTGAGCATAGTGAAGTTATTCATTATTGTAACGGGTGACGCTCTCCTCATCCTCGGATGAGGTGAGGAGAGAAGGATCTTCAGACCAAAACGCAGGCTCAGGGAAATAAGCCATCTTTATTAACACAACGATAAAGATGGCAACACGAAACGAAACAAACACTTGCAAAACTACAAAATAACAAAACGACGTTGACGAGACCTGAACATAAACTTACATAACTAAACATAAACTTACGTACAGGTAACAGACGACATCGAAACGAAAACGAAACAAACAAACGCTACAGTCCTATGTGGTACGAACATAACATACGGACACAGGAGACAATCACCCACAAACAAACAGTGAGAATGCCCTACCTAAATATGACTCTTAATTAGAGGCAAACGCAAACCACCTGCCTCTAATCAAGAGCCATACCAGGCAAACCGAAACCAACATAGAAACAGATAACATAGAATGCCCACCCAACCTCACGTCCTGACCAACTAACACACAAAAACTAACATAAATAGGTCAGGAACGTGACAGTACCCCCCCCCCACAAGGTGCGAACTCCGGACGCACCAGCACAAAGTCTAGGGGAGGGTCTGGGTGGGCATCTAACCACGGTGGTGGTTCAGGCTCGGGGCGCGGTTCCCACCCCACCATAATCCATCCTAACTTCCTCCCTCCAAGAATGTCCACCCTCTTTTGACCCCCACAAAATTCCCTTAACAACATATCTAATAGGGACAACACCGGGACAGAGAGATAAATCAAGAAAGAGGGATAGATAAGAATATAGAGATAGATGAAGATAGAGAGGGAGATTAGGATAGAGGGGCAACTCCGGACTGAAAGGCAGCTCCGGACAGAGAGACAGCTCTGGACTGATGGGCAGTTCTGGGTATCCAGCCTTTTCAGGCTGAAGGGCAGCTCATGGCTGACTGACGAATCTCGACGCTCATGGCTGGCTGACGGCTCTCGACGCTCATGGCAGGCTGACGGCTCTCGACGCTCATGGCAGGCTGACGGCTCTCGACGCTCATGGCAGGCTGACGGCTCTCGACGCTCATGGCAGGCTGACGGCTCTCGACGCTCATGGCAGGCTGACGGCTCTCGACGCTCATGGCAGGCTGACGGCTCTCGACGCTCATGGCGCTCTGACGGCTCTGGCTGCTCATGGCGCTCTGACGGCTCTGGCTGCTCATGGCTCTCTGACGGCTCTGGCTGCTCATGGCTCTCTGACGGCTCTGGCTGCTCATGGCTCTCTGACGGCTCTGGCTGCTCATGGCTCTCTGACGGCTCTGGCTGCTCATGGCTCTCTGGCGGCTCTGGCAGATCCTGTCTGGTTGGCGGCTCTGGCAGATCCTGTCTGGTTGGCGGCTCTGGCAGATCCTGTCTGGTTGGCGGCTCTGGCAGATCCTGTCTGGTTGGCGGCTCTGGCAGATCCTGTCTGGTTGGCGGCTCTGGCAGATCCTGTCTGGTTGGCGGCTCTGGCAGATCCTGTCTGGTTGGCGGCTCTGGCAGATCCTGTCTGGTTGGCGGCTCTGGCAGATCCTGTCTGGCTGACGGCTCTAGCGGCTCCTGTCTGGCTGACGGCTCTAGCGGCTCCTGTCTGGCTGACGGCTCTGTAGGCTCATGGCAGACGGGCGGCTTTGCAGGCTCATGGCAGACGGGCGGCTTTGCAGGCTCCTGGCAGATGGATGGCTCAGACGGCGCTGGGGAGACGGATGGCTCAGATGGCGCTGGGGAGACGGATGGCTCAGATGGCGCTGGGGAGACGGATGGCTCAGATGGCGCTGGGGAGACGGATGGCTCAGATGGCGCTGGTGAGACGGATGGCTCTGGCCGGATACGGCGCACTGTAGACCTGGTGCGTGGTGCCGGAACTGGAGGCACCGTGCTAATGATAAGCACCTTCCTACTAGTGCGGGGAGCAGGGACAGGGCACACTGTATTCTCAAAGCCTACTCTACCCCTGATGCGTGGTACCGGCACTGGTGACGCCGGGCTGAGGACAAACACATCAGGATTAGTAGGGGGAGAATATACAGTGTGTACAGGGCTCTGGAGACGCACTGGTAGCTTAGTGCGTGGGGCCGGAACTGGAGGCACCGGGCTAGATACACGCACTACAGGGAGAGTGCGTGGAGGAGGAACAGGGCTCAGGATACGCACTGGTAGCCTAGTGCGTAGTGTATACACTGTAGGTACTAGGCTGGGGCGGGGAGGTGGTGCCGGAAATACCGGACCGTGGAGGCGTACTGGCACTCTTGAGCATTGAGCCTGCCCGACCTTACCTGGTTGAATGCTCCCGGTTGCCCGACCAGTGCGGGGAGGTGGAATAACCCGCACCGGCCAATGTAGGCGAACCGGAGAAACCATGCTTAAGGCCGGTGCCATGTATGCCGGCCCGAGGAGACGCACTGGAGACCAGACGCGTTGAGCCGGCCTCATGACACCTGGCTCAATACCCAATCTAGCCCTCCCAGTGCGGGGAGGTGGAATAACCCGCACTGGGCTATGCACTCGCACAGGAGACACCGTGCGCTCTACTGCGTAACACGGCGCCTGCCCGTACTCCCGCTCTCCACGGTAAGCCTGGGAAGTGGGCGCAGGTCTCCTACCTGCCCTTGGCCCACTATCTCCTAGCCCCCCCCCCAAGAAATTTTTGGGAATTACTTACGGGCTTTTTCGGCTTCCGTGCCAGACGCGTTCCCTCATAGCTCCGGTTCCTCTCCCAGGTAGCCTCTGCTCTCCTCAATGCCTCCACCTGTTCCCATGGGAGGAGATCCCTCCCAGCCAGGATCTCCTCCCAAGTTTAGCAACCCTTTCCATCCAAAACATCGTCCCATGTCCATTGCTCCTTTCTCTCCTGTCCCTTACTCCGTTTCGTTTTCCCTTGCCGCTTGGTCTTAGCGTGTTGGTGGGTGATTCTGTAACGGGTGACGCTCTCCTCATCCTCGGATGAGGTGAGGAGAGAAGGATCTTCAGACCAAAACGCAGGCTCAGGGAAATAAGCCATCTTTATTAACACAACGATAAAGATGGCAACACGAAACGAAACAAACACTTGCAAAACTACAAAATAACAAAACGACGTTGACGAGACCTGAACATAAACTTACATAACTAAACATAAACTTACGTACAGGTAACAGACGACATCGAAACGAAAACGAAACAAACAAACGCTACAGTCCTATGTGGTACGAACATAACATACGGACACAGGAGACAATCACCCACAAACAAACAGTGAGAATGCCCTACCTAAATATGACTCTTAATTAGAGGCAAACGCAAACCACCTGCCTCTAATCAAGAGCCATACCAGGCAAACCGAAACCAACATAGAAACAGATAACATAGAATGCCCACCCAACCTCACGTCCTGACCAACTAACACACAAAAACTAACATAAATAGGTCAGGAACGTGACAATTATGTTTTCGATGGTGTATCATTACACCCAGTCACTACAAAAATACAGGTGCTCAGTTGCCGGAGAGGAAGGAAACCGTTCAGGGATTTCACCATGAGGCCAATGGCGACTTTAAAACAGTTACAGAGTTTAATGGCTGTGATAGGGGAAAACTGAGGATGGATCAGCAACATTGTAGTTACTCCACAATACTAACCTAAATGAAAGAAGCCTGTACAGAATACAAATATTCCAAAACATGCATCCTGTTTGCAACAAGGCACTAAAATAATACTGCAAAAAATGTAGCAAAGCAATTCACTTTTTGTCCGAAATACAAAGTGTTATGTTTGGGGCAAATCCAATACAACACATTACTGAGTACCACTCTCCATATTTTCAATCATGGTGCTGGCTGCATCATGTTATGGGTATGCTTGCAAGCGTTAAGGACTGGGGAGTTTTTCAGAATAAAAAAGAAACGGAATGGAGCTAAGCACAGCCAAAATCCTAGAAGAAAACTTGGTTCAGTCTGCTTTCCACCAGACACTGGGAGATTATTTCACCTTTCAGAAGGACATTAACTTAAAACACACTGCCAAATCTACACTGGCGTTGCTTACCAAGAAGACAGTGAATTTTCCTGAGTGGCCGAGTTACAGTTTTGACTTATATCGACTTGAAAATGTATGACAATACCTGAAAATGTTTATCTGTCAATGATCAACATCCAATTTGACAGAACTTGAAGAACTTTGAAAAGAATAATGGGCAAATGTTGCACAATCCATGAGTGGGAAGCTCTTAGAGATTTACCCAGAAAGACGCACAGCTGTAATCTCTGCCAAAGATGCTTATAGAAAGTATTTACTCAGGGGTGTGAATACTTATGTAAACTACACTGCTCAAAAAAATTAAGGGAACACTTAAACAACACGATGTAACTCCAAGTCAATCACACTTCTGTGAAATCAAACTGTCCACTTAGGAAGCAACACTGATTGACAATAAATTTCACATGCTGTTGTGCAAATGGAATATACAAAAGGTGGAAATTATAGGCACTTAGCAAGACACCCCCAATAAAGGAATGATTCTGCAGGTGGTGACCACAGACCACTTCTCAGTTCCTATGCTTCCTGGCTGATGTTATGGTCACTTTTGAATGCTGATGGTGCGCTCACTCTAGTGGTAGCATGAGACGGAGTCTACAACCCACACGTGGCTCAGGTAGTGCAGCTCATCCAGGATGGCACATCAATGCGAGCTGTGGCAAGAAGGTTTGCTGTGTCTGTCACCGTAGTGTCCAGAAAATGGAGGCGCTACCAGGAGACAGGCCAGTACATCAGGAGACGTGGAGGAGGCCGTAGGAGGGCAACAACCCAGCAGCAGGACCGCTACCTCCGCCTTTGTGCAAGGAGGAGCAGGAGGAGCACTGCCAGAGCCCTGCAAAATGACCTCCAGCAGGCCACAAATGTGCATGTGTCTGCTCAAACGGTCAGAAACAGACTCCATGAGGGTGGTATGAGGGCCCGACGTCCACAGGTGGGGGTTGTGCTTACAGCCCAACACCGTGCAGGACGTTTGGCATTTGCCAGAGAACATCAAGATTGGCAAATTCGCCACTGGCGCCCTGTGCTCTTCACAGATGAAAGCAGGTTCACACTGAGCATATGAACACATGTGACAGACGTGACGAGTCTGGAGACGCCGTGGAGAACGTTCTGCTGCCTGCAACATCCTCCAACATGACCGGTTTGGCGGTGGGTCAGACATGGTGTGGGGTGGCATTTCTTTGTGGGGCCGCACAGCCCTCCACGTGCTCGCCAGAGGTAGCCTGACTGCCATTAGGTACCGAGATGAGATCCTCAGACCCCTTGTGAGACCATATGCTGACACATGCACATTTGTGGCCTGCTGGAGGTCATTTGCAGGGCTCTGGCAGTGCTCCTCCTGCTCAAAGGCGGAGGTAGCGGTTCCACTGCTGGGTTGTTGCCCTCCTACGACCTCCTCCACGTCTCCTGATGTACTGGCCTGTCTCCTGGTAGCGCCTCCATGCTCTGGACACTACGCTGACAGACACAGCAAACCTTCTTGCCATAGCTCGCATTGATGTGCCATCCTGGATGAGCTGCACTACCTGAGCCAATTGTGTGAGTTGTAGACTCCGTCTCATGCTACCACTAGAGTGAGAGCACCACCAGCATTCAAAAGTGACCAAAACATCAGCCAGGAAGCATAGGAACTGAGAAGTGGTCTGTGGTCACCACCTGCAGAATCACTCCTTTATTGGGGGTGTCTTGCTAATTGCCTATAATTTCCACCTTTTGTCTATTCCATTTGCACAACAGCATGTGAAATTTGTTGTCAATCAGTGTTGCTTCCTAAGTGGACAGTTTGATTTCACAGAAGTGTGATTGACTTGGAGTTACATTGTGTTGTTTAAGTGTTCCCTTTATTCTTTTGAGCAGTGCAGATATTTCTGTTTGTCATTTTCAATAAATATGCATTTCTAAAAACATGTTTTCACTTTGTCATTATGGGGTATTGTGTATAGTTGGGTAAGAACTAAAATATATTAAATCAATTTTGAATTTAGGGTGTAACACAACACAATGTGGAATAAGTTAATTAAGGGGTGTGACTACTTTCTGAAGGCACTGTGCATACTCCATAAAAATAGCTTAAAACCATGATGAAAGTGTATACAGCATCCCAATCAGTGCCATTCTAATGATCCTTATGTCCTTTGTCCCTGCTCACTGTGTGTAGGTGGTGGCCACTACCCTGATGTTGGAGAGGAGGTTGCCTCGCTGCCTGTGGCCCCGGCTGGGGGTGTGTGGACTGCTCTACGGCCTGGGGGAGCGGTGGTACCTCCGGTAAGACAACAACACGTCATCTAATTGGCCTATTACTGTACTCTGTCTTAGGTGTGGTGGTGTTAACAGTGTTTCCCCATCCTGTCATATACAGGCTTTATATTATAATGACTCTTAATGTCTCCATTGCAGGGTTGAGGATCGCAACGACCCACTGGTGCAAAAGATGCGTCGCTATGTGCAAGCCTTCTCTAAGGATGAGGACCAGAGCAAGGAGCGGGAGGAGACGGAGAACACTGACATGTCAAAAGGACCTGGAAGCCCTCTGATCAGACCCAAACACAGGGGTGGGATAGATGGAAACAGGAAGTCCCTGGCATGCTGGCAAATGATTCGCCACAGCGCTCTGGGTTTAGATGTGGAACAGGAAGAGCCTGAGGATGACCAGGAAGTAAGATACGTCTGAGGGTTGAGACAGCAAAACAGATCATTATATTGTTATTATATAATATATGTGTGATGAAATTATGTATGTATGCAGTATTATTTGTCGAAAACAAATGATTGTATTGTAGTAGCAAGTGTATATGTGCAAGACTGGGTTGAAATGTAGACTAGATTCATTTTCAATCTTTTTGGACCATGTATGTCACTTTATCATTCCAAGTAAAGCACGTCAATATTTTTTTTATTAAAGATGTTACAAGACAGTATATTAAACTTTATTTTTTACTGGAACCTTTTTTTTCAGGATTGTAAATCAGAACAGAAAACCTAATGATTGGTTAATGCACATAATAATGTAGATCATTATTACATTCAAAGTCATTAAAAAAACATCTCACCAAAACAAGCAAATAAGTACAAAATATTATTAATCTTTAACATTAGTGCAAATTCTAACTAAAACTGGCAGGCTGACTTGATTGTTCTTCACAAGGCATAACTAACTGTAATGGGATTTTATTTACTGTCACGTTCCTGACCTGTTTTCTGTTATTTTTGTATGTGTTTAGTTGGTCAGGGCGTGAGTTGGGGTGGGCATTCTATGTTTTGTGTTTCTATGTTTAGGTCATTTGTAATTAGCCTTATATGGTTCTCAATCAGAGACAGGTGTTTGACTTTTCCTCTGATTGAGAACCATATAAAAGGTAGGCTGTTCACACTGTTTGTTTGTGGGTGGTTGTCTCCTGTGTCCGTATATGTTACCACACGGGACTGTATCGTTTGTAGTCTGTACCTGTTTGTGTGTTCTTCGTTATATGTAAGTTCACATATTTTAGGTCAGTCTACGTTCGTTTGTTATTTTGTAGTTTGTTGAAGTGTTTTCGGTTTTTCGTCTTTACTTTAATAAACTTCATTATGGCAAATTATCACGCTGCGCTTTGGTCCAATCCCTACTCCTCCTCTTCATCCGAAGAGGAGGAGGACGACCGTTACATTTACCATCATTGGTTATACCTGGATGTCTAATGAATTATAACATAGACGTATGTCATAAAGTGTATAATTGTGGTTTAAAAAGGCTATTGATAGAGATGTGTAATTGTGGTTTAAAAAGGCTATTGATAGAGATGTGTAATTGTGGTTTAAAAAGGCTATTGATAGAGATGTGTAATTGTGGTTTAAAAAGGCTATTGATAGAGATGTGTAATTGTGGTTTAAAAAGGCTATTGATAGAGATGTGTAATTGTGGTTTAAAAAGGCTATTAATAGAGATGTGTAATTGTGGTTTAAAAAGGCTATTGATAGAGATGTGTAATTGTGGTTAAAAAAGGCTATTGATAGAGATGTGTAATTGTGGTTTAAAAAGGCTATTGAGAGAGATGTGTAATTGTGGTTTAAAAAGGCTATTGAGAGAGATGTGTAATTGTGGTTTTAAAAGGCTATTGAGAGAGATGTGTAATTGTGGTTTAAAAAGGCTATTGAGAGAGATGTGCAATTGTGGTTTAAAAAGGCTATTGAGAGAGATGTGCAATTGTGGTTTAAAAAGGCTATTGATAGAGATGTGCAATTGTGGTTTAAAAAGGCTATTGATAGAGATGTGCAATTGTGGTTTAAAAGGCTATTGATAGAGATGTGCAATTGTGGTTTAAAAAGGCTATTGATAGAGATGTGCAATTGTGGTTTAAAAAGGCTATTGATAGAGATGTGCAATTGTGGTTTAAAAAGGCTATTGATAGAGATGTGCAATTGTGGTTTAAAAAGGCTATTGATAGAGATATGTAATCATAGTTTAAAAGGCTATTGATAGAGATGTGTAATAATGGTATAATAATGGTATTAATTGTAAGCTACTGTGTTAGTGGGTTAAAAGAGTTGCCAATTAATGACCTACTCAACAGTTTAGATATGCAGATAAACTGCACACAACATTAATAGCATGCTAGACCAAGGAAATGTGTCTAATTAAAATTCGGAACTGGGAAAACTGTACTTTCACTGTCTTTCTCTCTCATACACACACTCAGGATGTTTCTCAATATACATTCTACCGTGCTCCACACCAACATGCGCCGAGTGCATTTCCAACCACATTCTCTTCGATACGTTTGTGAGGACGAGAGTGTAGAGAATGCATAAAACAATACATTTGAGAAGCACCCATCTTCCCCTACTGTATTACCTCACGCTTCACCTCCCCATTCACTGAACCTTCTTCCAGCCAGGACAATGGCAACAATAGACAAAACAAGATATACACAAAGCAAATATTTTACTTAATAATAATAATCAGCAAGATATGTGAATTGTAACACTTTAGCTGGCCAGCTAGTTATAGTAATACAGTAAGATACATGTCCTGGTCACTTACCTGAGGCATTCTCTGACTCTCGTCCACTTTCACCACTCTCCTCCTCTCAGGTGATTTCTTGCATCTACATGGTTCTTTCTCTCTGGGTCTTTCTATTTCCCTGGGAAAGCCTATAAGCCCATCCAGTATCCTAAACTCCTGAATGTTACTTGTGTAGCAATTTCCTTACCTCACAAATCCGAAGTGTTTACGACACTATATCAAATCAAATTGTATTTATCATATGCGCCGAATACAACAGGTGTAGACCTTAGTGAAATGCTTACTTACAAGCCCTTAACCAACAATGCAGTTAAGAGAAATTTGTGTTAAGAAAGACTTTACGAAAATAAACTGATGTAATAAATAAATTATAAATAAGAAAATAGAAAAATAACAAATAATTAAAGAGCAACAACAAAATAACAGTAGCGAGGTTATATACAATGGGGTGCCGGTACAGAGTCAATGTGCAGGGGCACAGGTTAGTCAAGGTAATTGAGTTAATACGCACATGTAACGAGAGGTAAAGTGACCATGCAAAGATAATAAACAGAGACAGTAGTAGCAGTGTAAAAATGGGGGTCGGGGGGGGACAATCAAATAGTCTGGATAGCCATTTGATTAGCTATTCAGGAGTCGTACAACTTGGGGGTAGAAGCTGTTAAGAAGCCTTTTGGACCTAGACTTGGCTCTCGGGTACCGCATGGTAACAGAGAGAACAGTCTATGTCTAGGGTGGTGTCACGACGTTCGTAATAATGATGGACCAAGGCGCAGTGTACTTTGAGTTCCACATATTTTAATGAAAGTGAAACTTCAGCAAATACAAAACAAAATAAAGAATAAATGAACCGTGGTGACAATGCAGTGCGAACAGGCAACTAAACATAAACAATATCCCATAACTCACAGGTGGTAAAAAACTACTTAAGTATGATCCCCAATTAGAGACAACGATAGCCAGCTGCCTCTAATTGGGAATCATACCAAAAACCCCAACATTGAAAAAACAACCTAGAACCCCACATAGAAAATATAAACTAGACTAACCCCCCCAGTCACGACCTGACCTACTCTACCATAGAAAATAAAGGCTTTCTATGGTCAGGACGTGACAGGGGGCTGGAGTATTTGGCATTTTTTAGGGCCTTCCTCTGACACCGTGTAACGGCAGCCTTCTCTCTCTTCATGAGAAGAGGAGGTGTAGCAGGGATCGGACCAAGACGCAGCGTAGCTCATGTTCAACATGATTTTACTTACGAAAATACTGAACACCAAACAAATACAAAATAACAAATGTGGCTTACCGATACAGCCCTATCTGGTGCAGAGAAAACACAGAGACAGGAAACAACCACCCACAAATCCCCAACACAAAACAAGCCACCTATATATGATTCCCAATCAGGGACAACGATTGACAGCTGCCTCTGATTGAGAACCATATTAGGCTGAACACAGAAACAGACAAACTAGACACACAACATAGAATGCCCACCCAGCTCACATCCTGACCAACACTAAAACAAGCAAAACACACAAGAACATTGGTCAGAACGTGACACACCGCCTGGTATAGAGGTCCTGAATGGCAGTAGTTTAAGGCATGTAGTTGGTTTGGATAAATACACTAATGGTATCAAAGAAGCCAATACATTTTAAAATGTCAAATCTTTCTTAGTCTCTGTATCTAGTGCCACTCAAATACTAAATAATGCACCTAAACAATGTACACTGCTCAAAAAAATAAAGGGAACACTTAAACAACACAATGTAACTCCAAGTCAATCACACTTCTGTGAAATCAAACTGTCCACTTAGGAAGCAACACTGATTGACAATAAATTTCACATGCTGTTGTGCAAATGGAATAGACAAAAGGTGGAAATTATAGGCAATTAGCAAGACACCCCCCAAAACAGGAGTGATTCTGCAGGTGGTGACCACAGACCACTTCTCAGTTCCTATGCTTCCTGGCTGATGTTTTGGTCACTTTTGAATGCTGGCGGTGCTCTCACTCTAGTGGTAGCATGAGACGGAGTCTACAACCCACACAAGTGGCTCAGGTAGTGCAGTTCATCCAGGATGGCACATCAATGCGAACTGTGGCAAAAAGGTTTGCTGTGTCTGTCAGCGTAGTGTCCAGAGCATGCAGGCGCTACCAGGAGACAGGCCAGTACATCAGGAGACGTGGAGGAGGCCGTAGGAGGGCAACAACCCAGCAGCAGGACCGCTACCTCCGCCTTAGTGCAAGGAGGTGCACTGCCAGAGCCCTGCAAAATGACCTCCAGCAGGCCACAAATGTGCATGTGTCAGCATATGGTCTCACAAGGGGTCTGAGGATCTCATCTCGGTACCTAATGGCAGTCAGGCTACCTCTGGCGAGCACATGGAGGGCTGTGCGGCCCCACAAAGAAATGCCACCCCACACCATGACTGACCCATCGCCAAACCGGTCATGCTGGAGGATGTTGCAGGCAGCAGAATGTTCTCCACGGCGTCTCCAGACTCTGTCACGTCTGTCACACGTGATCATGTGCTCAGTGTGAACCTGCTTTCATCTGTGAAGAGCACAGGGCGCCAGTGGCGAACTTGCCAATCTTGGTGTTCTCTGGCAAATGCCAAACGTCCTGCACGGTGTTGGGCTGTAAGCACAACCCCCACCTGTGGACGTCGGGCCCTCATACCACCCTCATGGAGTCTGATTCTGACCGTTTGAGCAGACACATGCACATTTGTGGCCTGCTGGAGGTCATTTTGCAGGGCTCTGGCAGTGCACCTCCTTGCACAAAGGCGGAGGTAGCGGTCCTGCTGCTGGATGTTGCCCTCCTACGGCCTCCTCCACGTCTCCTGATGTACTGGCCTGTCTCCTGGTAGCGCCTCCATGCTCTGGACACTACGCTGACAGACACAGCAAACCTTCTTGCCACAGCTCGCATTGATGTGCCATCCTGGATGAGCTGCACTACCTGAGCCACTTGTGTGGGTTGTAGACTTCGTCTCATGCTACCACTAGAGTGAAAGCACCGCCAGCATTCAAAAGTAACCAAAACATCAGCCAGGAAGCATAGGAACTGAGAAGTGGTCTGTGGTCACCACCTGCAGAACCACTCCTTTATTGGGGGTGTCTTGCTAATTGCCTATAATTTCCACCTGTTGTCTATTCCATTTGCACAACAGCATGTGAAATTTATTGTCAATCACTGCTGCTTCCTAAGTGGACAGTTTGATTTCACAGAAGTGTGATTGACTTGGAGTTACATTGTGTTGTTTAAAACCTGTCTAACACAGGGGTTCCTCTAGCGCCACTCCTCTAGCTCCACATTCCACCGAAAAGGCAGAGCGCGAAATTCAAAAAATATTTTTTAGAAATATTTAACTTTGACACATTAACAAGTCCAATACAGCAAATGAAAGATAAACATCTTGTGAATCCAGTCAACATGACCGATTTTTTAAATGTTTTACAGCGAAAACACCGCGTATATTTATGTTAGCTCACCACCAAATACAAAAAAGCACAGACATTTTTCACAGCACAGGTAGCTTGCACATAACCAACCAAACTAACCAAGAACCAACCAAACTAACCAAGAAACAACTTCATCAAATGACAGTCTTATAACATGTTATACAATAAATCTATGTTTTGTTCGAAAAATTTGCATATTTGAGGTATAAATCAGTTTTACATTGCAGCTACCATCACAGCTACCATCAGAAATAGCACCGAAGCAGCCAGAGTAATTATAGAGACCAACGTGAAATACCTAAATACTCATCATAAAACATTTCTGAAAAATGCATGGTGTACAGCAAATGAAAGACAAACATCTTGTGAATCCAGCCAATATTTCCGATTTTTTAAGTGTTTTACAGCGAAAACACAATATAGCATTGTATTAGCTTACTACAATAGCCTACCACACAACCCCATTCATTCAACGCAACGTTAGCGATGGCAAATAAACCAGCAAAAGATATTAATTTTTTTCACTAACCTTCATAAACTTCATCAGATGACAGTCCTATAACATCATATTACACAATAAATATATGGTTTGTTCGAAAATGTGCATATTTAGAGCTGAAATCCGTGGTTATACATTGTGAAAACTTAGCATCTTTTTCCATAAAAAAAAGAAGATAAGATGAATTAATCAATCAATGTACATAAAAAACAAACATTTTGAAAAAACTATTAAAATAAAATCCACCTTCAATAGAGCATGCTGGAAAATATGATAATGATGGGCGTGGTTATGGTTCAACTCTGGTTATTAACACCAACACTGGGGCTCTTTTACACCACTGAGTGTTCGTTTAACTCTCTACAGTGTTATTTTAACTTTTGAATCAATACTAGAAATGTTACACTGAACAATCAACCCTAGTTAACTGGCCAATTTGCTGTGTGCTATGAAAGGGACACATCTGCAGGTTTCCATACATTTCAAGAACCTTTTAGAATTCTGAAAAACTGTAGATGCCATGTCAAGAACCCCACACTTAACTCAAAGGTTCTTTATCGGACAAGAGTTCTCCAAGGAACCTTAAGAGCTAAAGAAGAACTATTTAAGAACCTATATATTTTTTCAGTGTAGATTGAACTAGATCACAGCCAGTCAAAAGTAGTTTCTATAGACCTGACAGATAGGATCATACAGCTGAAACAGCAGATATATGTCCAGGTAGACAAGCTCACCTCAATATGTGGTTTTTGATTACACACCAGCATTGAGACAATTGAAAGGTAGACGACTTTCGAACCAGTTATCTGAACGGTTCACTGAGAATAAAGACCAAAAAGTGTTGACTGTCATGATGTTGACATTTTTTACATGGGGGTGATGCAGGGCCGAAAATGAGCCATGGGGGAGACCTATGGACCGTGGACCAGTCTCAGGACATAAACCAGGTCAACTGAGTGTGGCGGTCAAGCGCAAGGCCAGAGCACTCTTTAGTGTTCGAGACATTTTAGCAAAATGTCAAACAGCCTTGGTATACTGCAGTAAATTATTCCAATAAAATGATAGATCTTTCCAAAAGATAATACTCAGTTTAACTACTACTCCTTTCCACCATTTGTTCCCTCCCTCTCTCCCCCCTCCTCTCTCATCCGTCCATCCTCCTCTTGACCTCCTCTCCTTTATCTCCTCCCTCTCTCATCTGTCTTGTCTGCATATATATAGATCCCCACCTGTGAATCCTCCTTCTGTTTCTCAAATCAGCTTGGTGTTACATGTTGTCGTAGTACCTGACTGTCAATTAGGAGTAAAGGACTAACTGTTTTCTTCTGTAAAAGGTAAGTGGGTCACTCCACCATTTTGGTGCCTTTTGAGAAGTGTAACTTGATAAAAAATATATATTTCACAAAATGTTTACATTCTGTCATAATATTTTTTATTTCCCATCTCAGTTGGTAAAATTAAATTAAAAATACTATACTAAGTGTCAAATAAAGTAACAGGGTTGACGATTTCATCTTAAATCAGCCATAAATCCCCTTGTGACAGGGGGAATGGAAGCTTGTTGTTTGCAACAGGGAGGGGCAATTGAATACAAGCTTCGAATAAAAGTGTAATTGTTCAAACATTTCTAGCTTGTCTACCTATGGGTAGTAGTGTTGGCGTGTTGCGCTTGACCCGCTTAGTTTTCCACCACAAAACAACATAAAATGTCCAAAAAGAGTAGAACCAGCTCACCTGCTTTTACACTATGATTTGACTATTAGATGTCAAATGTTTCATCGGAAAAAGATAATTTAAAAGGAACAGTTACCAATTTTGAATTGAGAGTTCAGTTCACACAACAGGGTGGACCTTAAAATGAGGGACAGACATGAAAGAAATAATCATTTTCAGAAATAACTTTGTCATGACTACAGTCATTGCGAAAATTTTGAGAAATGTTTGGGTTAAGTGGGTAGCAATCTTCCTAGAAGTCACATAGGGTGCACAGAGGGACATGTCAAAATACTGAATTTGGGCACTTTAGCAAGTCTTTATTCATATAAAAAATCTGATATATTGAATTCTCCATGTGGTATGTATTAAAGTGATAAGTAAAGGAGAGAATGGCCTTTCTAAGGCTATGTCCCAGATGGCACCCTATTCCCTGTTAAAGAGCACCACTTTAGACCAGGGGCCATAGGGCTCTGGTCAGGAGTCGTGTATTACATAGGCTATGGGGTGACATTTGGGACACAATCTTGGATATGTGAGCGGTTGTTTTCTCGAAGTGTATCAGTTCATTTTGTGTGTTGCTCAGCTGGTAGGACATGGCGCTTGCAACGTCAGGGTTGCTGTGGGTTTGATTCCCGTGGTGGGAATTCAGTACAAAATGTACGCACTGACTACTGACTTTCATTCGCTTTCATTCGCTAAACAGAACTGTTTAGAATAGGATAGAATAGAGAAAAACGACATTATTGTGGACATGACTGGAGTGGGTCTGTTTCTGGTTCACCTCTGGTCTGTGGGATGGTGCTGACCTGAATGATCTGTCACTTAGTTTGCTGACAGCTCACACATTCTAGATTTGATTTGAGTCCCTAGTACATAAGGAGAAGGATGTATTTCTTTATGAGTTAAGTCTGATGGAGAACATCTCTCTGTTTCTGACAATCAATTTCTCTCACACACATGCACGTCTCTCTCCCCTCAGCCGTTTCAAATAGACTCACCATATGAGAGGATGGCCCCACCCTTGGCAAGATCTGCTCCAGGTGAGCTCAACCATTGGTGGAGCCAGCTTAGGTTCCGCCTCCAGAACAGGAAGGGGTGGAAAGAGACGCTGGATGAAGCTTTTTTACTGCAGAACAAAAGGTGAGTTTCCTATTGGTGAGTTTCCTATTGGTTCCACTTCATTTCAACCCAATAAATCTATGTGATGACATTGAATCCACATGGAAAACTTATTGGATTTGGAAAAAGTAATCAAGATAAGGGCATTTCGTCTTTTAACCTAAATCCAATGACATGGCGACATTTTTTGTTGATTTCCTGTTGAATTCACAATAGGAGACAACTAAACCAAATGTAAATCAAAATTAGATGTTGAACTGATGTCTGTGCCCACTGGAATGTGACATCAGAGCTCAGCATGTAAGAGAAGTCTGAGCTCAGAGATGATAGGCAGTTTCCCACTGGGAATTACCAGCTGGAGGGGCGTTCAAGTGGGTTTTTCACAGTTGTATGCTGATAATTACGACATGTTATGAATGCAGTGTTTGAATTCTAACTTGCAAACACACTCTCTCTCCCATAGGATAAATGACATCCCTCTCTTCTTTGCGGCCAAAGAGAACAGTGCAGGTTGCATTAAGAAACTTCTGGACTGTGCGTCCACTAACATCTTTGAGAGAGGTGCTCTGGGGGAGACCGCGCTGCATGTGGCAGTTCTGAATGATAACATGGATGCTGCCGTAGCTCTGATGGACGGAGCACCTGAACTCATCAATGAGTCCATGACCTCTGATCTCTTCCTTGGTACATATACTCTCACACACAATGGACAAATACACTATAATATCATAAAACGCACACAGATATTCAATCACACAATCATATATTCTCTCTCTGTCGCTCTCAATCAGGCATGACACCTCTCCACATTGCCGTGGTGAATCAGAACGTTAACCTGGTCCGCAGTCTGATTGGTCGAGGGGCGGATGTGGCCACGCCCAGAGTCACAGGCCTGTACTTCAGGAAGAGAAGAGGAGGGCTGATCTACTATGGTAAGATGACTGTTTGTGGTCCGTAAGGAGTAGAAAAATGCATTTTGGGAAATGTGGTTATGTGATTCCATTTGCTTTACTTCAGGTGAGCACATCCTGGCATTTGCGGCCTGTGTGGGGAATCAGGACATCATCTCCATGGTGATCAACGCAGGAGCTAGCACCAGGGCCCAGGACTCCATTGGTATGAAACATTCTTCTTTCTTCTCCTCGTCCTCCCTCTCTTCTCTCTTCTCCCTTTTTCAGCAGTTTAATATCTCCCTCTCTCCCCCCTAGGTAACACAGTGCTCCACATCCTGGTCCTGCAGCCTAATAAGACTTTAGCATGCCTGGCGTTGGATCTGCTGTTGGCACACGACGTTGAGCTGGACCAGGCTGTGCCACTGGACATGGTGCCCAACTACCGTGGCTTAACGCCCTTCAAACTGGCTGCCAAAGAGGGCAACCTTGTGGTGAGGATGAATAGAGGGATAGAGAAAGAAACAGGAGACAATGTATGAGAGGAGAAGAGGGATAGTGTTTCCCCTATTATCTTTAACTTTACCTGTAGTCATAACCTTCTCCTCCGTAATATTCTTTATACAGCATATGTTTTTATTAGAATGTAATTAACCTACAAATGAATTGTGCTGCATTTCTAGGTATCTAAGGTTTTTCTATCTCTCTCCCAGGCATTCCAGCACCTGGTCAACCGGAGGCGAGTCGTCCAGTGGAACCTGGGACCACTGACCTCTAACCTCTATGACCTCTCAGAGATCGACTCCTTGGTCACCGACGATGACCTCTCTGTGCTAGAGCTCATCGTGGGCAGCCAGAGGAGAGAGGTACATTACAGAACACAAACATGATACTGTCTAATATACACTACAGGGAAACTGATGATGAGGATGATCTCTTCCCTCAGGCAAGAAGGATACTGGAAGTGACTCCTGTTAGGCAATTGGTCAGTCTCAAGTGGAACCTCTATGGAAAACACTACTTCAGGTAATCACACATACAGTGGATCATTTTCTGATGTTGTGTTTGAGATGCTGTCATTTGTTTATGTTTAATGTTGTAATGTTATTATTGTGTTGTGTACAGGTTGTTGCTGCTGTTGTACCTCCTGTACATTGGGACCTTCACACTGTGTTGTGTGTATCGCCCCCTAAAGGATGCTCCAGAGAATTACACTGTATCTGATATGGACAAAACCATCCGAGTGCAGAAAACTCTGAAGGTGGGGGAGACATGAAGGCATCTTCATATGACAGCCTGTGTGCAAACCTCAATCAGAGGTGTTCATATGAACCCTTTGTGATCCACGTGCCCTGTTCTCTGTCCCTGTCCCTGTAGGAGAGTTATGTGACCTATGGGGACAACTTGCGTCTGGCAGGAGAGATGATCAGTGTCCTGGGTGCCCTGGTTATGCTGCTACTGGAGGTAAAACATACATCACCCAATAGCTTTACATGTCACTTATATTTACACTGTAGATTAGATCACATTATTGGCTGTCAATATAATCTGTGTTATTCCCAATCCCTAAGATCCCAGATATGATGAGAGTGGGGGCCAAGCAGTATTTTGGACAGACGGCCCTGGGGGGACCCTTCCATGTCATTCTGTAAGTCAACCCTGGTGCCTATCTAGCCTTTATTACCTGCCTAGTGATGTTGTTGTGTTATGTCATGTCTATGTAGCATTTATAACCTGTGTAATAATCTGTGTTTCCTCCCCAGTATTGCCTATGCGTTCCTGGTGGTGCTGCTGTGTGTGTTCAGGGTCACTGGGGTGCAGGGGGAGGCAGTTGTCATGGCTGTGTGTCTGGTGCTTGGCTGGAGCAACGTCATGTTCTTCGCCCGAGGCTTTCAGATGCTGGGGCCTTACGTCATCATGATACAGAAGGTATGTAAGGGAAGCAGACACACACAAGCATTAGCATGACGTTACTGTAGAATGTATGGTTTTTGCTGTTTTGATTCCCATATTAAACTGTTGTGGTGTTTTGTCTCATTTCCTCCTAGATTATATTTGGAGACCTGACCAAGTTCATGTGGCTGAGCTTCATCGTGCTCATAGGGTTTTCCACCTGTAAGTACATTCTGTTTAAGAGAAACTGCATTAGCAGATCTAGACGTTTCAAATAAGCAAACTGCCGACAATTGTATAAAAAAAAAAATATATATATTTTTATACCTTGGTTGTTGTTATCCCTCCCTCCCTCCCTCCCTCCCTCCCTCCCTCCCTCCCTCCCTCCCTCCCTCCCAGCCCTGTGGATGGTGTACATGACTCAGGACCCAGACTCTCTACCTGCGTACCGCTCCTTCCCCATCACTCTGTTCTCCCAGTTTGAGCTGAGTGTGGGTCTGATAGACCTGCCAGTGGACCACACCATCACAACGCCCCCTATTGTCCGTGTGCTGCATTGCACCTTCTCTGTTGTCTGCATGCTGCTGCTCAACCTGCTCACAGCCATGATGAGTGATACACAACGGAGAGTTGCCCAGGAGAGGGATGAGCTCTGGAGGACACAGGTGTGCCACACACACACACACATTTTGACACACACACATACATACACACACTCAGGCACACACACACATAGTCTCTTCTATATCAAATCACATTTTTACATACTCCATAAAAATAGCTTAAAACCATGATGAAAGTGTATACAGCATCCCAATCAGTGCCATTCTAATGATCCTTATGTCCTTTGTCCCTGCTCACTGTGTGTAGGTGGTGGCCACTACCCTGATGTTGGAGAGGAGGTTGCCTCGCTGCCTGTGGCCCCGGCTGGGGGTGTGTGGACTGCTCTACGGCCTGGGGGAGCGGTGGTACCTCCGGTAAGACAACAACACGTCATCTAATTGGCCTATTACTGTACTCTGTCTTAGGTGTGGTGGTGTTAACAGTGTTTCCCCATCCTGTCATATACAGGCTTTATATTATAATGACTCTTAATGTCTCCATTGCAGAGTTGAGGATCGCAACGACCCACTGGTGCAAAAGATGCGTCGCTCCATCCAAGCCTTCTCTAAGGATGAGGACCAGAGCAAGGAGTTGGAGGAGACGGAAAACACTGACACGTCAAAAGGACCTGGAAACAGGAAGTCCCTGGCATTCTGGCAGATGATTCACCACAGCTCTCTGGTTTTAGACATGGAATAGAAAGAGGATGACCAGGAAGTAAGATAGATCTGTGGTTTAAGACAGCAAAACAGATCATTAAATTGTTATTATATAATACATGTGTGATGCAAGCATGAATGCAGAGGCATCATACCCATATGGGACACACACACATTTTGACACACACATGCAAACACACACTCAGGCACACACATATAGTCTCTCCTACATACTCCATAAAAATAGCTTAAAACCATGATAAAAGTGTATACAGCATCCCAATCAGTGCCCCCTCCCCCATATTCTTCATAGTAAGTGGTTCCTTCCTAGGTGAACCACTGAGCAAAGATATGTGTGAAGATAGTATCATTAGTGAAGGAGGAGAGAGAGTGTTTATTGACACACAGAGTTTCATCTGATTTTAGCTGTCGGTGATGGGCAGGACTGTTTGTAAATTAACCTTGTTGATTCCTTCTTGACGAATAAATAAAACAAGCATTAATGAAGTGCATCTTCAGAGGGGATGCTAATGACACTGATGAAGGCTGAAATGTTTGTCTGTCTAACCACCCTTGAATGAAATAAATACTCAAAATTAACCTTGAATCTCTTTTTTGAGTGCGGACCAGCTAAACAATTTCGGAATTCTATTACATTTTGCTACTGGAACCTGTTCTGAGTGCCGTGGTCACAATACGTTTCTCTGTCATACTAGCCACCTAGCAATTTTATAAAGTTTGGTTTAGCTAGCCAGGTAGATGGGTTCCCAATCTCACAATCTTGTAACTAGCTACCTTGTCATTTTAGGCTATCAATTAAGTTAGAATTGCCTGTCTAACTATCTTAGCAGGCATGCTAGCTGGCAAGGTTGCTAGACTTTAGAAAATACAAAAATTGCTTTAATTCTTGTCTTATGATACAATACACACCACGTGGCCAAAAGTATATGGACACCCCTTCAAATTAGTGGATTAGACTATTCCAGCCACACCCGTTGCTGACAGGTTTATAAAATCGAGCACACAGCCATACAATCCCCATAGACACAAATTGACAGTAGAATGGCCCGTACTGAAGAGCTCAGTGACATTCAATGTGGCACCGTCAGAGGATGCCACCTTTTCCAACAAGTCAGTTCATCAAATGTCTGCCCTGCTAGAGCTGCCCTGGTCAATTGGAAGCGGTGTTATTGTGAAGTGGGAACGTCTAGGAGCAACAATGGCTCAGCTGTGAAGTGGTAGGCCACACAAGCTCACAGAACAGGACCGCTGAGTGCTGAAGCACGTAGCGTGTAAAAGTTGTCGTAGTTTGCAACACTCAATACCGAGTTCTAAACTGCCTCTGGAAGCAACATCATCACAATAACTGTTCGTCGGGAAGCTTCATGAAATGAGTTTCCATGGCCGAGCAGCCGCACACAAGCCTAAGATCACCATGCACAGTGACAAGCGTCAGCTGGACTGGTGAAAAGCTCGCTGCCATTTGACACTGGAGAAGTGGAAACGCGTTCTCTGGAGTGATGAATCACGCGTCACCATCTGGCAGTCCGACGGACGAATCTGGATTTAGCGGATGCCAGGAGAACGCTACCTGCCCGAATGCAGTGCCAACTGTAAAGTTTGGTGGAGGAGGAATAATGGTCTGGGGCTGTTTTTCATGGTTCGGGCTAGAACCCTTAGTTCCAATGAAGGGAAAGCTTAACGCTACAGCATACAAATACATTCTAGATGATTCTCTGCTTCCAACTTTGTGGCAACAGTTTGGGGAAGTCCCTTTCCTGTTTCTGCATGACAATGCTGCTGTGCATAAAGCGAGGTTCATACAGAAATGGTTTGTCGAGATGGTGTGGAAGAACTTGACTGGCCTGCACACAGCCCTGACCAAAACCCCATCGAACACCTTTGGGATGAATTGGAACGCTGACTGTGAACCAAACCTAATCGCCCAACATCAGTGCACGATCTCACTAAAGCTCTTGTGGCTGAATGGAAGCAAGTCCCTGCAGCAATGTTCCAACATCTACTGGAAAACGTTCCCAGAAGAGTGGAGGCTGTTATAGCAGCAAAGGAGGGACCAACTCTAAATGAATGCCCCTGATTTTGGAATGAGATGTTCGACGAGCAGGTGTCCACATATTTAGGTCATGTAGTATACCAGTGTAGCAGTTGAACTAAACTCCTTAAGCATAAAAGTTTTTAAAGAATCAATGTGCATCATTAATTAAAATGATAATTGAACAGGTAAAGAGGCATAATAATTATGGCTCTAGATTGCAGGAAAGCGCTGTTTCAGGTGGAAAAAAAACTACGTTCTCCGTCTTCCGGAGGGGGGCTGACCCCCCACCCCTGCATCCTCATGTACTTCTTGCCCCTTCTAAAATAATGGGTGCATGGCGTCACTGGATGTACAGTACCAGTCGAAAGTTTGGACACACCTACTCATTCAAGGGTTTTTCTTAATTTTTTACTATTTTCTACATTGTATAATTATAGTGAAGACATCAAAAATATGAAATAACACATATGGAATCATGTAGTAACCAGAAAAGTGTTCAAATCAAAATATCTGTTTATTTGAGATTATTCAAGTATTCACCCTTTGCCTTGATGACAGCATTGCACACTGTTGTCATTTTCTCATCCAGCTTCATGAGATAGTCACCTGGAATGCATTTCAATTAACAGGTGTGCCTTGTTAAAAATTTGAATTTGGAATTTCTTTCCTTCTTAACCTGTTTGGGCTGAAGGGGCAGTATTGAGTAGCCAGATAAAAGGTGCCCATTTCAAACGGCCTCGTACTCAATTCTTGCTCGTACAATATGCATATTATTATTACTATTGGATAGAAAACACTCTCTAGTTTCTAAAACCGTTTGAATTATATCTGTGAGTCAAACAGAACTCATTTGGCACAAACTTCCTGACCAGGAAGTGGAAAGTCTGAAATTGGGGCTCTGTTCTACTTCCTGCCTATAAATGGGCATGATACGTAAGAGTATACGTGCACTTCATAGACCTTCCCCTGGATGTCAAGAGGCGGTGAGAGAAGAAATTTAGTGTTTATCTTGGTCTGAAGTGGAATACAGGCTCTTTGTATGACGTGTCCGCCCATTTCCTGTTTTCTGGAGGCGCGAAAGGAGACTTGGATTTGCCTTCTGTTTAGCTGCCGTTATAGGCGACTAATATCTCCGGCTTTGATTTTATTTGATACATGTGACCATATCATCGTAAAGTATGTTTTTTCAATATAGTTTCATCAGATTATTGAACATTTTTCGGGAGTTTTGCCGTGTTCCGTTCTCTTCCGTTTGTTGACATGGAGAGCTTTGTGCCACTTGGCAAGTGAGCTTGCTAGTTCAAGAGGGAAAATGAACGTTCTAAATCCAAACAACGATTGTTCTTGACAAAGGACACCTTGTCCAACATTCTGATGGAAGATCACCAAAAGTAAGAAACATTTTATGACGCTATTTCATATATCTGTCGTGCATGTGAACTAGTCGTCGGCGCCCAACGTTTGGGTACTCAGCTATACCGAAGCTGGATGTCGTAATGAAGTTATTTTTTAGAATTCTAACACTGCGATTTCATTAAGAACTAATGGATCTATCATTTCCTATACAACATGTATTTTTTTGTTATGTTTATGAATAGCTATTTGGTCAGAATATGTGTGTCAGAAAACGTGTCAGAAAAATATCGTTGCTGTTTAGACGTTGTGGAAAAAGTAGCTAAGTTAGCACAATGTGAAGACACTGAACGGTTTCCCAAGGCAACAGTCCTCCTTTAGACTTGGTTACTGATGATAGGGCGTAGACGTAGACGGCGGACGTAAAGGTAACGTAAAGGTAATGGCGGACTGAACGAAGTTATGTAGAGCACCTCAAGATAAAACATAATATTCAAAATATCTGCTAAATTAGACTAAAATATTAGCACTAAATAATCTGGTGGGTGATAACCTTCAATCTGGATAATAACACAAAACAAATCCTAAGACTAGAGACATTTATCGACAAATATTACGAAAACAAGCAACACCCAAACATGACGGAGAGTAAGACAGGGGAACCGATTCAAAAACGAAAACGTGACTCTTCAACAGACACCGATGATCTAATATTCTCACCACCGGCAATGGTGAAGGTCGAAACCGATCGGTTAAAATCAATAAATGACAAACTGGGTATACTTGAATTAGTTAGTAAGGATATAAAAGAGTTGAAGGCAAGCCTAGAGATGTGTGATGAAAAAGCTGCGGCATTGGAGAAGGAAACACACGCGCTAAAAGGGACAGTCAATAAGATTGAAACCGAAATGAATGAAATTAAAAAAGGAGAACACCGTTCTGAAGGAATCCTTACTGGACATACAAACTAGATCCATGAGAGAGAATTTGGTACTTACAAATATCCAAGAGAAAGAAGGAGAGGTTCCTGAATCTGTAGTTAGAGAGTTCCTTTTTGCAGCGCTTCAGATTCCACGCGAAGTTATCGACAAGATCCAACTTGAACATGTACACCGCCTCGGACAGAGAGGGCACAGGTACGAACGCCCAATCGTTGCCAAATTTGCTTCATTTAAAGATAAAATAATGGTTAAAAGCCTGGGTAAAAGACTTGCTGGGACCAAAATTGGCATGAATGATCAGTTTCCGAAAGAAATTACAGAACGGCGCAAAGTTCTGTATCCAATTTTCAAAGAAAATAGATTAACCTCTAACGAGCCTCTACCCCGGATCCGGGAGCACCCCCCACCCCCCCACACTGATTAGCATCGCTAGCATAGCGTCACAATTAAATAGTAGCATCTAAATATCATTAAATCACAAGTCCAAGACACCTAATGAAAGATACAGATCTTGTGAATAAAGCCACCATTTCAGATTTTTTAAATGTTTTACAGGGAAGACACAATATGTAAATCTATTAGCTAAACACGTTAGCAAAAATCACAATTTTTCTTTGTCCACCATTTTCTCTCAACACCAGTAGCTATCACCAATTCGGCTAAACTAAGATATTGATAGCCACTAACCAAGAAAAAACCTCATCAGATGACAGTCTGATAACATATTTATGGTATAGGATAGGTTTTGTTAGAAAAATGTGCATATTTCAGGTAGATATCATAGTTTACAATTGCACCCACCGTCACAAATGGACTAGAATAAATACATAGAGCAACGTGTATTACCTAATTACTAATCATCAAACATTCGTAAAAATACACAGCATACACTAATCGAAAGACACAGATCCTGTGAATACAGACAATATTTCAGATTTTCTAAGTGTCTTACAGCGAAAACACAATAAATCGTTATATTAGCATACCACATACGCAAACGTTACCCGAGCACTGATTCTAGCCAAAGAGAGCGATATCGTATCATCGCCAAAATATATTAATTTTTTCACTAACATTCTCAGAATTCTTCAGATGACACTCCTGTAACATCATATTACAACATATACAGTTTGTTCGAAAATGTGCATATGTAGCCACCAAAATCATGGTTAGACAATGACAAAAGTAGCACAGCTGGTCAGAAAATGTCGTGCACCATATTAGACAGTGATCTAGTCTTATACATAAATACTCATAAACTTGACTAAAAAATATAGGGTGGACAGCGATTGATAGACAATTTAATTCTTAATACAATCGCGGAATTACATTTTTTAAATTATCCTTACTTTTCAATACAGGTTGCGCCAAGTAAAGCTACATCTAACAAAATGGCAGAACGTGCATTTGACATTTTTCTACAGAACAACGATTTATCATCTTAAATATTTCTTACTGTGAGGCGATCTTCCATCAGATTCTTGGGCAATGAATCCTTTCTTGGGTCTAATCTTCTTTTTGTGAAAGATGTCCACTTGTCCGTCGAAATGCCCACTAACGTACGACCGAGACCCCGAAACGTGCCCGGAGCTTCAAAGTCTATTACAAAGCAATGCCTCAAAATCGCACTAAACGGATATAAATTGCTATAAAACGGTTTAAATTAACTACATTATGATGTTTCTAACACCTATAACGAGTAAAAACATGACCGACGCTATATTACTGGCTAAACCAAGACTTGGAAAAAGGCCAGTCAGATATCCTTCTTGCGTTGAGCGCAGACTCCAAAGGAATCCTACTTCCGGTCTTTGGTCATTTATAGAGCCTGTGATTGCGCAATAGACTCCATTCAAATTGTCATCACTTACTGACATCTAGTGGAAGGCGTGGGCAGTGTTTGTATCTCATAGGATTAACAGAGACTTTAAAAACTGATCTGGAACCAGAGGCCAAGATGTCTAAATCTCACACACTGGGAGGAAAAGTGCTGTAGAATGAGTTCTGTTTCACTCAGAGACATAATTCAAACGACTATAGAAACTAGAGAGTGTTTTCTATCCAATAATAACAATATATGCATATTGTACGAGCAAGAATTGAGTACTAGGCAGTTTAATCTGTAGAGTTAATTATGCTAATGCGAAATAGCACCCCCTATAGTTGCAAGAAGTTAAAAGCGAAACGAGTAGCTCTCGTCGTTGATAAACTATATATTGATAACCAGTTGTTCAGAGACACAAAGACTACTCAATGGTTATTTAAAAAATTACAAAGTTCTCATAGATGAGGAAAATAAACACAATTCAAGCCCGGTTATTGATTGTAACAATACAATACAAAATATAGCTTTTCTATAAATCTTCACATATAACTAATTGAACACAAGCACTATTTCTACATAGTGAAGATAAAAACTAAGTAAACAGAAGGCACAGTATGTGTGGATGGTGTGGTGTGTGTTTATTTTTATTTGTTATGTTTGGAAAGTTGAGTGAGTGAGTACTGAAATGGTTGCATATCCCAGAGCCAATGTATTGCTGTGAGCCGGGTATGAGAGGGCTTTCAATGTTGTTCAGATGATGGATATACTTTTATAATGAATTATACGTCTTATTTATTTATTGTCCTATCATGGGGAACTACATTTTTAAAATAAATTATATCTAATTATTTATTATCCTATTTTAATGGTACGGTCCATGGCCCTATACCCTAGACACCCACATGAATGGCCCAGATACAAAGGAGAAGTCCCTAACTGTTTTATGTGCATGCTGTAAGCGGTCTGTATGCAGCCAAAATGAGGTCAGGGACCAAGTGCAGCACTGCCCCCTCAAGATTCTGAGGCTGCTTGGCAGGGTTGGTCCTGCAAAGCCAAAGCCCCCTAAAGGGAGAGCATAATAAACAAGGAAATTCTCAAAGCTGCTAATGAGAACCTTGACGACCTTGTACCTAGCCGGTGGGGATTCCGGTGGGGTGCCCCCACCCAGGCAGTGGCAGTGCTGGCAAAAGTAGCTGCAGTAACCCATGGGGAGGGGGTCACACCCGGACATTCAGAGAGGGGGTATATTATTGTGGCCCTGGTGGCACGAAATCAAAGTCGGACTGCATGGAGATGCTTGGGAACATGGTCAAAACGGATGACCGTATTGTGGGTGTTTCAGGAAGAAGGTGTACATTTGACCTCCATCATCTAGGATGTGACAATGGTAAATAAATATCTACATTTATGCTCATTTTTTGCGCGGTCTTGCAGGCCTTCTCATGCAGCTGCAACTGCAAGTACATTTGTAAATCATGACCCATCTTGAGTTGGGCTCTGGGATGGTGCAATTGTTGAGAGGGTGAGCTTATGGTTGTGTGGGGGTAAGGGCTGAATGTGTGTGGGTGTATGTGTGTATCCCACAACTGTTGCGAAGGAAGAAGTAAAAGATGTTAGGGACTATAGAGGATGATCCACAGCAATATGTAATAAAAATCGAGGTGAGGGCGATGGAAATGCATTTGGCAATGGATCTGCTTCGGTTCGGTGGATGGCGCTGTGTGCACTTTTCGAAGGATGGATCCCAGTCGGTCCGGGGCTGTGCGATGCGGGGGGTCGGGGGTGGTCTGCCGGGCATTGGGATGACAACCCAACTCGAGATGGGGGCTTTTGGCGGGTGGAATAGTGGGGACCAATTGGAGGTTTGCTTAGTGGAGATGCAAATGTCATGGTACAACTATATAGACACTCAATCATTATGTTACTTTTTAATAGGACATTTACAAACATATATTTTGATAAAAATAATTGAAAGGTGTGTCTCATTATGGTAAGTGGTGAAATAAGTATAGCCAGTTACAATTGTAATGGCTTAGCAGATAATAAGAAAAGACGATCAGTATTTACCTGGCTAAAAGAGAAGGATTATAATATCTATTGTTTACAGGAAACCCATTCGACAGTTTTAGATTAAGTTTTGTGGAAAAAGAACTGGGGGGGCGAATTATATTTCTCCCATGGGCAAAGAAATTCAAAAGGGGTGATGGTTTTAATTAATAATAACTTTGATCCAAATGTGCAACTTGTCCAAACAGATCCTCAAGGTAGATGGATTATTTTAAATATGTTATTGGACAATAAACATATATGGCTTATTAACCTATACGGTCCGAATAATGATGATCCAAGCTTCTTTGACAATATATATAAGAATGTATCAACTCTACAAGCAACACTAGACTCTATTATTATAGTGGGAGATTTTAATACGGTCTTAAATACCTCTATGGACCGGAAAGGAAATCACACTACAAACTATCACCCTCAGGCACTTAAGGAAATCAGGAATGTCATGGATATATTGGAATTAGTGGATATATGGAGACTTAAATACCCTGACCAAGTGAGATATACATGGCGGAGGCTTAATCAAGCTAGTCGCCTTGACTACTTTCTTATATCATTCTCTCTGGCACCAAAAGTTAAAAAGTGTTTGATAGGGGACAGAATGCGGTCGGACCATCACATAATTGGCATATATATTACTCTTACAGAATTTCCACGTGGGCGAGGATATTGGAAATTTAATCAAAGCCTACTAGATGATAAATTGTTTAGAACTAGGACAGAAGAATTTATAACTGACTTTTTTAGACATAACATAGGTACAGCAGATCCCCATATTGTATGGGACACTTTTAAGTGTGCCTTTAGAGGCCATGCAATTCAGTACTCATCTATAAAACAAAAGCAATTTCGATCAAAAGAGTCCATATTAACAAAGAAAATTGAAGGACTAACAGTACAGTTAGATAACAATAAAAACGGTACCATAGAGGCACAGAATAAGTTAGAGGAAAAACAAAAAGAAATGGAGGAACTTATTCAAGAAAGATCCAGTGTAATATATTATAAAAATAAAGCGAACTGGATGGAATATGGGGAAAAATGCACCAAATTCTTTTTCAATCTTCAATATAGAAATGCTACCAAAAAAAATGTATTAAAACTTGTTACAAGTGATGGAGTCATGCATGATTCACCAAATTATATTTTGAAAGAGGAAGTAAAGTACTTTAAGAATATGTTTTCGTTTCAGGCTCCTCCATCTCCACTAACTGAAACTAATTGTATGGATTCTTTCCCTAATAATAATGTAAAATTAACATCTGTACAGAAAGACTCATGTGAAGGCCTAATTACAGAGGAGGAACTACTTGATGCAATTGGGGCCTTTAAGGATGGGAAAACTCCAGGACTGGATGGCATACCAGTGGAAGTATACCATTTTTTTTGGGATATACTCAAAGGACCATTATTAGCTTGTTTTAACCACTCCTATATAACTGATAGATTATCAGACACGCAACAAGAAGGTGTGATATCATTATTACTGAAACAGGACCCAAGTGGTATATATAAAGATCCAGTCCATTTAAAAAATTGGAGACCTCTTACACTTCAGTGTTGTGATGCAAAAATCCTAGCAAAATGCTTGGCGCATAGAATAAAAAAAGTTTTGTCAGATATTATTCATCCTAATCAGACAGGTTTTTTACATGGACGATACATTGGAGATAATATAAGGCAAGTACTGGAAACAATAGAACACTATGAAATATCGGGGACACCAGGCCTGGTTTTCATAGCTGATTTTGAAAAGGCTTTTGATAAAGTACGACTGGAGTTTATATATAAATGCCTAGAATATTTCAATTTTGGGGAATCTCTTATAAAATGGGTTAAAATTATGTATAGTAACCCTAGGTGTAAAATAGTAAATAATGGCTACATCTCAGAAAGTTTTAAACTATCTAGAGGAGTAAAACAAGGTTGTCCACTATCGGCATATCTATTTATTATTGCCATCGAAATGTTAGCTGTTAAAATTAGATCAAACATTAATATTAAGGGATTAGAAATCCAGGGCCTAAAAACTAAGGTGTCATTGTACGCTGATGATTCATGTTTTCTTTTAAAACCACAACTAGAATCTCTCCACGGCCTCTTAGAGGATCTAGATACATTTGCTATCCTCTCTGGATTAAAACCAAATTATGATAAATGTACCATATTACGTATTGGATCACTAAAAAATACACATTTTACATTGCCATGTAGTTTACCAATTAAATGGTCTGACGGATATGTGGACATACTCGGTATACAAATCCCAAAAGAAAGAAATTATCTCACTCCAATAAATTTTTATAGAAAGTTAGCAAAAATAGATAAGATCTTGCTACCATGGAAAGGAAAATACCTGTCTATTTGTGGGAAAATCACCCTGATTAACTCTTTAATCATATCACAGTTTACCTATTTGCTTATGGTTTTGCCTACACCTAGTGACCTGCTTATTAAATTATATGAACAAAAAATATTCAATTTTATTTGGAACGGCAAGCCAGATAAAATTAAAAGGGCCTATTTATATAACAAATATGAATTCGGAGGGCAGAAATTATTAAATATTAAAGCATTAGACCTCTCACTAAAGGCATCAGTCATACAAAAGTTATACTTAAATCCAAACTGGTTCTCTAGTAGATTGGTACGAATGTCTCATCCTATGTTCAAGAAGGGCCTTTTTCCCTTTATTCAGATTACACCTGCTCACTTTCGGTTGTTTGAAAAGGAAATAATCTCCAAAATATCTTTATTTTTTAAACAAGCCTTAGAAAGTTGGTTGCAATTTCAGTTTAATCCACCTGAAAGGACGGAACAAATAGTACAACAAATCCTGTGGTTAAATTCAAATATAGTAATTGATAAAAAAACTGTATTTATCGAAGAAATGTTTAAAAAAGGTATCATTTTTGTGAATGATATCATAAATAGGACTGGTGGAGTAATGTCACACGTGCAGCTAACACAGACATATGGAAATGTCTGCTCTACCCAAAATTACAACCAATTAATTGCAGCATTACCACAAAAATGGAAGAGGCAGGTAGAAGGGGATACAAGTAAGGAACTTGTATGTCGGCCTTATATTAAAGAACATAAATGGTTAAAGAAAAGTGTGATAAATAAAAACATATACCAATTTAATTTAAGGACCAAAAAACTGACAGCTGTGCCATATAAATTGCAAAATAGTTGGGAAGAGATTTTCGATGTACCCATTCCATGGCACATGGTTTATGAATTGATACGCAAAACAACGCCAGATTCAAAACTTCGAATTTTTCAATTTAAATTATTGTACAAAATTCTTGCAACTAATAGAATGTTATATATATGGGGGATACAATCTTCCCAGCTCTGCAGATTCTGCTGTGAGGAGGCAGAGTCATTAGACTATTTATTTTGGTATTGTTCGCATGTAGCTTGTTTTTGGTCACAGGTCCAGGAATGGTTGAAGAATTGCAACATTTGCGTAGAACTAACGCTACAGATAGCAATACTGGGGGATTTGAAAAGCCATAGTCAATCAATCAATAATATAATAATTATTTTAGCAAAAATGTTTATTTTTAATTTACAATCCGTGGAAGCTATGAGAATAGGAAGATTCAAATCTTTGTGAAGCATCACAGCACAGTTGAAAAATATATGGCAAATAAAAATCCGAAATGGATGATGTTGGAAGATAGATGGGAAAGGTTGAGTGGAGCTGAAGGGTGGGACTAATAACAAGATAAACAATGTAGGGCATACGGGATCTGTGAAATGTGTATAGGTGCGGAGCTATTGTGAAATAGCACAGTTACAAGTGGAAATCAAACTGGATGGACAACAGAAATAGAGGAAGGACTAAGAACAAACAAGAGAGAACTATTATAAAGTAGACTGTGTCTGTAAAATGTGTATAAGATGTATAAATTGAAGGTAAAAACAGAAATGTTTATCAGTTTACTCCAATAGGGGATCGGTGGTAGGGTTTGCGGGGAATAATAATAAAGGTATACTCTTTAAAAAAAGTATGTATGTCTATGTAGGTATGTGTATGTATATATGTGTATATGTATGCATACGTGAATGGATATATATATTTACCCCAAAAAATATGGGGGATTGGAAATGATGCAGACAATTACATTGGAAGCAACATTCTTTCCGCAATATTAAGCTGATCCACCCCCGAAAAAAAAAAAGTTAGCACAATGTGTAGCCACTGATTTCAGCTCTAAATATGCACATTTTTGAACAAAACATAAGTGTATGTATAACCTGATGTTATAGGACTGTCATCTGATGAAGCATATGAAGGTTAGTCAAAAAATTATACATCTTTTACTGGTTTGTTACGATCGCTAACTTTTGCTACTGGGAAATGGCTTGTCTTTCTGGCTATTGTGGTAAGCTAATATAACGCTATATTGTGTTTTCGCTGTAAAACACTTAATAAATCGGAAATATTGGCTGGAATCACAAGATGCCTGTCTTTCATTTGCTGTACACTATGTATTTTTCAGAAATGTTTTATGATGAGTAATTAGGTATTTCACGTTGGTGTCTGTAATTATTATGGCTGCTTTCGGTGCAATTTCTGATTGTAGCTGCAATGTAAACTATGATTTATACCTGAAATATGCACATTTTTCGAACAAAACATAGATTTATTGTATAACATGTTATAAGACTGTCATCTGATGAAGTTGTTTGTTGGTTAGTTTGGTTGGTTCTTGGTTAGTTAGGTTGGCTTTGTGCATGCTACCTGTGCTGTGAAAAATGTCTGTCCTTTTTTGTATTTGGTGGTGAGCTAACATAAATATATGTGCTGTTTTCGCTGTAAAACATTTTAAAAATCGGACATGTTGGCTGGATTCACAAGATGTGTACCTTTCATTTGCTGTATTGGACTTGTTAATGTGTGAAAGTTAAATATTAAAAAATATATATATTTTGAATTTCGTGCCCTGCACTTGAAGTGGCTGTTGTCATAAGTGTACCGGCACTGCCCTGCAGCCATAAGAAGTTAATGCGTATGAGCCTATCAGTTGTGTTGTGACAAGGTAGGGGTGGTATACAGAAGATAGCCCTATTTGGTAAAAGACCAAGTTCATATTATGGCAAGAACAGCTCAAATAAGCAAAGAGAAACAACAATCCATCATTAGTTTAAGACATGAAGGTTAGTCAATCCGGAAAATCTTAAGAACTTTGAAAGCTTCTTCAAGTGCAATCACAAAAACCATCAAGCGCCATGATGAAACTGCCTCTCATGAGGACCGCCACAAGAAAGGAAGACCAAGAGTTACCACTGCTGCAAAGGATAAGGTCATTAGAGTTACCAGCCTCAGAAATTGCAGCCCAAATAAATACTTCACAGAGTTCAAGTAACAGACACATCTCAACATCAACTAATCAGAGGAGACTGCGTGCCTTCATGGTCGAATTGCTGCCAAGAAATCACTGCTAAAGGACACCAATAAGAAGAAGAGACTTGCTTGGGCCAAGAAACACAAACAATGGACAATAGACCGGAGGAAATCTGTCCTTGGTCTGATGAGTCCAAATTTGAGATTATTGGTTCCAACCGCCTTGTCTTTGTGAGACGCAGAGTAGGTGAACAGATGATCTCCGCATGTGTGGTTCCCACCGTGAAGCATGGAGGAGGTGTGATGGAGAATGCCAAGAGTGTGCAAAGCTGCCATAAAGGCAAAGGGTGGCTACTTTGAAGAATCTAAAATCTATTTTGATTTGTTTAACATTTTTTAGGTTACTACATGATTCCATGTGTTATTTCATAGTTTTGACATCTTCTCTACTATTCTACAATGTAGAAAATAGTAAAAAATAAAGAAAAACCCTTGGATGAGTAGGTGTGTCCAAACTTTTGACAGGTACTGTATATATGCAGTTTACATGTCAAAAACAAAATATTTGTACATGGGTAAGACTGGGTTGAAATGTAGACTAGATTCATTTTCAATTTTCTTGGACCATGTAAGTTACTTTATCATTTTAAGTAAAGCACATGAACACTTTTTATGAAAGGTTTGACGAGACAGTATAATAACTGATTCTTTATTACATGGACAAATTATATTAAACTTTTGTTTCTTTCAGGATTGTGAATCAATACTTAAAACCTAATGATTGGTTAATGCACATAATCATGTCGTCATTATCACATTCAAAGGCATTAAGAAAACATATAGAAAACATCTCAGCAAAACAAGCAAATGAGTGCAATATAGAGTGTTAATCTTTAACATTAGTGCAAATTCTAACTGAAACTGGCAGGCCGACTTGATTGTTCTTCACAAGGCATAACTAACTGTAATGGGATTATATTTACCATCATTGGTTATACCTGGATGTCTAATGAATTATAACATAGACGTATGTCATAAAGTGTATAATCAAGGTTTAATTAAAAGGCTGTTGATAGAGATGTGTAATCATGGAATAAAAGGCTATGGAATAGGAGTGAATGATAGATGGAAGTCTAAAGAGAATCCGTATTGACAGGTTTCTTAGTTGGAATATGGCAGTGGCCACCAACCCTGCTGACCTACATGGTGTACAACACTTAAATGATTCAGCTAATCAAGGTGATTCGTTGACTAGCTAAATCATGTGTCTTACTGCTGGGCTGGAACAAAAGCCTGTACATCGTATAGATCTCCAGGACCAGGGTTGGTGACTGCTGGCAGATGGTGAAGTCTGTCTTTTTAGCGCCCCCTCTGGCAGATGGTGAAGTCTGTTCTTTAGCGCCCCCTCTGGCAGATGTAGAAGCTGTACTGGTCACATGATGAGGAGCTCCAGCTTCTCTCAGGAGGATCCCTTCCTGTCAGTAACCCACAATCCCCTTGTCTGTTGGATCCTGACCAGTAACTACCAATGAGAGGAAAGGGAACAGCTCAGTACTGTCCATACTAAAACATTACAATTGTTTTCATTTCTGGATAACAAAGTCTGTTTGCCATCTTGTAGGCCAATAAACATCATCATCGGTTGTCTCACCTCTGTCCCAGTGCAGTGTTGTTGACCCAAACCCAGTTCCTGGTTCTCTGTCTCAGGCCGATCCAGTACATCAGGTTTCCCTTCTTCGTTAGAAAGGTCTGGGAGAATACACCGTTTTTATTGGGCTATTAGTAACCTTCGTCAATCCAACTGTTATGTATGATTGTCATATAATCACTGTTGCTTTGCTATCATCATTGTATGGTCACTGTTATACAAAGAAGAGAAACAAGAGGTAGAGAGGAGTAACAATTGTAGTAGAACCACCTGCACTGTTTTGTTTGTTATGATGGCCAGATCTGCCCCTCTCTTCTTACACTCGTCCCTGCTCTCGTCCCAGTTCATTCTGTCTCTGGAGAGGAAGTAGCAGGAGCTCTCAAAGTGCAGCCAGCCTTCATCACACATGTGGCAGGCAGGGACTGGAGGAAAGGAGAGAAATTACTCTTCAAGTACAACATGTAGTTCAGTTAATACATGTAGGTTCAATAATTATTATTAGCATGGTATGACGTCAAAGAGAAAACATTGTAGTGGTACAATACATCTCAAAGCATTAGATCGATACATCGACAATATGTAGAGCGATATAGTTTAACAGGTTACATTAGACTAACACACTACAGTAGTGGACTCACCCTGGCTTTGTTGTTGGAAGTATTGTGCTTGGCATGTCTTCAGGCTGCACACCTCAGTGGACTGGAACCTCTCCTCTTTAGCCTCAATACCTTTTTCAGTCACAATCCCCTTCTCTTTAGCCTCAATCCCTTTTTCAGTCACACTCCCCTTCTCTTTAGCCTCAATCCCTTTTTCAGTCACACTCCCCTTCTCTTTAGCCTCAATCCCTTTTTCAGTCACACTCCCCTTCTCTTTAGCCTCAATCCCTTTTTCAGTCACACTCCCCTTCTCTTTAGCCTCAATCCCTTTTTCAGTCACACTCCCCTTCTCTTTAGCCTCAATCCCTTTTTCAGTCACACTCCCCTTCTCTTTAGCCTCAATCCCTTTTTCAGTCACACTCCCCTTCTCTTTAGCCTCAATCCCTTTTTCAGTCACACTCCCCTTCTCTTTAGCCTCAATCCCTTTTTCAGTCACACTCCCCTTCTCTTTAGCCTCAATCCCTTTTTCAGTCACACTCCCCTTCTCTTTAGCCTCAATCCCTTTTTCAGTCACACTCCCCTTCTCTTTAGCCACAATCCCTTTTTCAGTCACACTCCCCTTCTCTTTAGCCTCAATCCCTTTTTCAGTCACACTCCCCTTCTCTTTAGCCTCAATCCCTTTTTCAGTCACACTCCCCTTCTCTTTAGCCTCAATCCCTTTTTCAGTCACACTCCCCTTCTCTTTAGCCTCAATCCCTTTTTCAGTCACACTCCCCTTCTCTTTAGCCTCAATCCCTTTTTCAGTCCCATGACAGACTTGAGGCTGGAATGGAACTAGAGAATAATGAAGAAAGAAAGAATAAGAGAATGGAATCATATTACACATTTGTTTTGTTCTTTCTTGCATAGAAGGCTGTTTAAACCAACATGCTGGATATTCTATCAAAATAAAATAAAATAAAACAATTTTATTTAACCAGGCAAGTCAGTTAAGAACAAATTCGTATTTACAATGATGGCCTAGGAACAGTGGGTTAACTGCCTTGTTCAAGGGCAGAATGACAGATTTTTACCTTGCCAACTCGGGGAATTGATCTAGCAACCTTTTGGTTACTGGCCCAAAGCTCTAACCACTAGGCTACCTGCCACCATATTCTAGAATAGAATGTCTATGATACTCACATTTGACACAGAGGATGATGATGACGAGCAGTAGAACCAGACAGATGACAGACAGTAGTAAACACACTGCACGGTACAGACCAACATTCCCCAGGACCTGCAGGTCTAGACAAGGAAAGAATAGTCTTAAGGGCCATCCACACCAAAGACGATAACTATAACAATAACAATAACATTATACACTGAGTGTAGAAAACATTAGGAACACCTTCATAATATTGAGTTGGACCCCCCTTTTGCCCTCAGAACAGCCTGAATTCGTCGGGACATGGACTCTACAAGGTGTTAAAAACATTCCACTGGGATACTGGCCCATGTTGACTCCAACGCTTCCCACAGTTGTGTCAAGTTGGCTGGGTGCTGGACCATTCTTGACACACAAAGGAAACTGTTGAGCGTGAAAAACCCAGCAGCGTTACAGTTCCAGACACACTCAAACCGGGACGCCTGGAACCTACTACCTACCATACCCCGATCAATGACACTTAAATGTTTTGACTTGCCCATTCACCCTCTGAATGGCACACATGGCCAAACGTTTTGAGAATGACACAAATATTAATTTCCATGAAGTTTGCTGCTTCAGTGTCTTTAGATATTTTTGTCAGATGTTAATATGGAATACTGAAGTATAATTACACGCATTTCATAAGTGTCAAAGGCTTTTATTGACAATTACATGAAGTTGATGCAAAGAGTCAATATTTGCAGTGTTGACCCTTCTTTTTCAAGACCTTTGCAATCCACCCGGCATGCTGTCAATTAACTTCTGGGCCACATCTTGACTGATGGCAGCCCATTCTTGCGTAATCAATGCTTGGAGTTTGTCAGAATTTGTGGGGTTTTGTTTGTCCACCCGCCTCTTGAGGATTGACCACAAGTTCTCAATGGGATTAAAGTCTGGAGAGTTTCCTGGCCATGGACCCAAAATATTGATGTTTTGTTCCCCGCGCCACTTAGTTATCACTTTTGCCTTATGGCAAGGTGCTCCATCAGGCTGGAAAAGGCATTGTTTGTCACCAAATTGTTCCTGGTTGGTTGGGAGAAGTTGCTCTCGGAGTATGTGTTGGTACCATTCTTTATTCATGGCTGTGTTCTTAGGCAAAATTGTGAGTGAGCCCACTCCCTTGGCTGAGAAGCAACCCCACACATTTATGGTCTCAGGATGCTTTACTGTTGGCATGACACAGGACTGATGGTAGCGCTCACCTTGTCTTCTCCGGACAAGCTTTTTTCCGGATGCCCCAAACAATTGGAAAGAGGATTCAACAGAGAAAATGACTTTACCTCAGTCCTCAGCAGTCCAATCCCTGTACCTTTTGCAGAATATTAGTCTGTCCTTGATGTTTCTCCTGGAAAGAAGTGACTTCTTTGCTGCCCTTCTTGACACCAGGCCATCCTCCAAAAGTCTTCACCTCACTATGCGTGCAGAAGCACTCACACCTGCCTGCTGCCATTCCTGAGCAAGCTCTGTACTGGTGGTGCCCCGATCCCACAGCTGAATCAACTTTAGGAGATGGTCCTGGCGCTTGCTGGACTTTCTTGGGCGCCCTGAAGCCTTCTTCACAACAATTGAACCGCTTTCCTTGAAGTTCTTGATGATCCGATAAATGGTTGATTTAGGTGCAATCTTACTGGCAGCAATATCCTTGCCTGTGAAGCCCTTTTTGTGAAAAGCAATGAGGATGGCACGTGTTTCCTTGAAGGTAACCATGGTTGACAGAGGAAGAACACTGGTTCCAAGCACCACCCTCCTTTTGAAGCTTCCAGTCTGTTATTCAACTCAATCAGCATGACAGAGTCCTCCAGCCTTGTCCTCGTCAACACTCACACCTGTGTTAACGAGAGAATCACTGACATGATGTCAGCTGGTCCTTTTTGTGGCAGGGCTGAAATGTAGTGGAAATGTTTTGGGGGGATTCAGTTCATTTACATGGCAAAGAGGGACTTTGCAATTAATTGAAATTCATCTGATCACTCTTCATAACATTCTGGAGTATATGCAAATTTCCATCATACAAACTGAGGCAGCAGACTTTGTGAAAATGTATATTTGTGTCATTCTCAAAACTTTTGGCCACGACTGTACACAATCCATGTCTCAATTGTTTCAAAGCTTAAAAAACTTTCAAAGCTGACAGCCGTTTTGCACTGTTTCACTGTGGTTTTAGTCATCAATCTAGCAAGAGGTCAATGTTTTATTAATGTAGTAATGATATTCAAAATCTGTTAAATTTGTGAACGTCTAAATCAACATTTGGGCCATTTAAACAGCTTGCGTCCCTCCTATAGACAAGGGGAGAAGGGCCATGTAAAGGGCTCGATTTTGTCATTCTGAACATATGCAATGTGTCTGCCTCCGATGCAAAATGTTTGACTTCCACACAAAATTACTTCTTTACTTATTTTAGGTTTAAGGAAGTGTGTAGGTTGCAATCTTTATCATAAAGCTATGAAAGTTATGTATTTAGATCCGCCTGCTCGAGACAAATTCAGCGATTGCTTTGCCATGTCTGTGCCATGAATCAGTCAAGCTGGATAAATGTTTTCCTAAGGACTGCACCTTTGACCTAACGTTGCAGTGTAGTGATATAAATTGATGTAATGATGCAGCCGACCACTAGAGGGAGGCAAATAGCAGTTTATTCGACAGAGGATCTTGACAAGGTCCTAGGAAGCTTTGTCTTCTGACTTATAAAACGATGGGAAATCAATAAAATAAGTCACGTAAACATACATATGTTTTAAGTAATTCTTGTGCCCGATTTGGAAAGAGCAGGTGTTCCTAATGTTTTGTACACTGTGTATAAAAATGAATACATAACTTCAATAACTGCTAATAAGCCCTGCATTTTGAATGCCTGTTTCATTCTGAAATAATAATAATCTAGCCTAGGCCATTTCGATCAGTAATGGGTCTTTTCTCGACAGTTTACAAGGTTCCCGAAAGGCACATTAGCAGGCCAGTCAGAGTGTTTATTTTGTCAGGATGTATTGACATTAACATATACAGTACCTGTCAAAAGTTTGGACACACCTACTCATTCAAGGGTTTTTCTTTATTTGTACTATTTTCTACATTTTATAATAATAGTTAAGACATCAAATCTATGAAATAACACATATGGAATCATGTAGTAACCAAAAAGTGTTAAAGTAGCCACCCTTTGCCTTGATGACAGCTTTGCACACTCTTGGCATTCTCTCAACTAGCTTCATGAGGAATGCTTATCCAACAGTTTTGAAGGAGCTGAGCACTTGTTGCTGAGCACTTGTTGGCTGCATTTCTTTCAATTTGCGGTCCAACTCATCCAAACCATCTCAATTGGGTTGAGGTCGGGTGATTGTGGAGGTCAGGTCATCTGATGCAGCACTCTATCACTCTCCTTCTTAGCCCGGAGGAGTGTTGTGGGTCATTGTCCTGTTGAAAAACAAATGACAGTCCCACTAAGCACAAACCATGGAATGGCGTATCGCTGAAGAATGCTGTGGTAGCCATGCTGGTTAAGTGTGCCTTGAATTCTAAATAAATCAAAGACAGTGTCACCAGCAAAGCACCCCCACACCATAACACATCCTCCTCCATGCTTCACGGTGGGAACCACACATGCGGAGATCATCTGTTCACCTACGAACGTCTCACAAAGACAAGGCGGTTGGAACCAAACATTTCTAATTTGGACTCATCCTGACCAAAGGACAGATTTCTACCAGTCTGATGTCCATTGCTCATGTTTCTTGGCCCAAGCAAGTCTCTTCTTCTAATTGGTGTCCTTTAGTAGTGGTTTCTTTGCAGCAATTCGACCATGAAGGCCTGATTCACGCAGTCTCCTCTGAACAGTTGATGTTGAGATGTGTCTGTTGAACTCTGTGAAGCATTTATTTGGGCTGCAATCTGAGGTGCAGTTACCTCTAATGAACGTATCCTCTGCAGCAGAGGTAACTCTGGGTTTTCCTTTCCTGTGGCGGTCCTCGTGAGAGCCAGCTCCATCATAGCGCTTGATGGTTTTTGCAACTGCACTTGAAGAAACTTTCAAAGCTCTTGAAATTTTCAGGATTGACTAACCTTCATGTCTTAAAGTAATGATGGACTGTCGTTTCTCTTTGTTTGTTTGAGCTGTTTTTGCAAAAATTTGGACTTGGTCTTTTACCAAATAGGGCTATCTGCATTCTCCCGAGTCGTCCTATATCAGCAGTGGTGAAAAAAAGTACTCAAATATCATACTTGAGTAAAGATACCTTAATAGAAAATGACTAAATTAAAAGTGAAAGTTAATCCAGTAAAATACTACCTGACTAAAAGGCGAATCGTATTTGGTTATAAATGTACTTAAGTATCAAAAGTAAAAGTATTAATAATGTCTATTTCCTTATATTATGCAAATCAGACGGCACCATTTGTATTACATTTTTTATTTGCGGATAGCCAGAGGCACACTCTAACATGAATTTACAAATGAAGCATTTGATGTTTTATCGTCGGAGGGGCTGGGGGAAAATCGCTCTGAAAGTGACCGAAAACGATAGATAGATCTCGTTATCCACTGTTTTTGTAGTTATCGTTGTAGTGTGAACACGCCTGTTCACTTGAATTAGAACGATTTAAATTGTTTGATGTTATAATTCGTTATAGGTATCGTTCTTGGATGGCCCTGGCTTTGTTATGTGGCATATGGCACAATCAGACATTTTATAAGCAATCACTACGAGCAACAATTGAAATCCTGCTTACCTTTCCCTTGCTGCTCCTTCACTTCAACCGAAAACGTTGCGTTTGCCTCATGTGGTAATTTGGCATTCCCTCCACTTCCTGCAATACGGCAAAACTTGATATACATTGCTGCTGTTCCTGACCCACCGACTGCGACTGTAAAGTACTGTGAAGGCTAAATGCACTGTGGTTTTAAAAAATCTCCCTCTCCGTCTCTATAGCAACGTGCCCCTTTTAGATTTATAATTAATTCCTTTAACACAATACTCAGTCTGTCCCAAAATCCTTTTGCTGCTGCTGCTACTCTCTGTCTCTGCTGTGTGTGTGATAGAGACTGTCTCTATCACACACACAGCAGAGACAGAGTTCTGTACAACTGTCTGGAGAGATATCTAGTCCTTGGAGAGATGAGAAACACAGAACAACTGTCTGGAGAGATATCTAGTCCTTGGAGAGATGAGAAACACAGCAAGGCTGAATGGACAACATTAGATTGGGCTTCTGCTTGGAGATCTGCTATTATCATGTCTCAGCCTTGATTGTGAGACAGACAAACAGGTCCTTCCCTGCCAGATGGCTTTCATTATGTTACAAGCTAGATAATATTCTCCCCTAAAACGAGGCATTTTGGAACATTGCCTTTCTGTTTTTGTTATAACAATCTCACCTGTAACATGCAAACTGCAAGCTGCACACCACACACAACATTAATAGCAGGCCAGACCAAGGAAATGTGTCGTAATCAAAATTCGGAAATGGGAAAACTGTACTTTCACTGTAGTACTGAGCACTATTTTTCTCACACACGCTCCTTCAGTCTCTCTATATTCCTCTTTTTCCTCTATTCTTCCTCTCTTGCGTATTAAAGTACAAATACGTTTTTTTACTTTAATAGGACATTTTAGACCTCCATTTATTTAGGATTAGTTAGACATATGTAATAATATTATAATTATAATATTTGGGGTTTAGGCCAGGTATCTGTAAAGCACTTTGTGATATTTGCTTATGTAAAACAGGGATTTATAAAATGTATTTAATTGATAAAATTTGATGAATAATATAATAACTGTGCTGTAGCCTCCTGTACCTGATGTACTTGGTCTGTCACTGGCACAGGGCTGGCCAGGAGAAGCTTCAGCATAAATGTCAACCGATGAACTCTTCAGTTTGGAGTAGACTGTAGATTCAGCTTCCTCGACTGACAGACATGCAGACACACAAATAGGTTATGTGGAAGCTTAGGACCAAATTAATCATCTCAGAACACAAAAAAAAGCATATAGCCTAAGATTATTATTTTTTAAGGATTGAACCTACAGTAGGAGAAATGAAAATATGCTGATGTATTCCGAGGAAGGTGGTGCAAATTTACCCCAGTAGCTCAAGTTTGGTGATGAAGATGTTCTCTTTCTTTACCTGAGGTCTCCAGCATTCTCTGACTCTCGTCCACTTCCACCACTTTCCTCCTCTCGGGGGATTTCTTGCATCTCCATGATTCTCTCATTTTCTGTCTGGGTCTCGAACTTTCTATTTCCCTGGAAAGTCTATAAGCCTGTTCAGCAAAAACTCCAGAAAGTTACTTGTAGCAAGTCTCCCACACACAAACCAAATATGTCCATTTCAATTCTCTCCCTTACATCTCTGTAGCTAGTGTCACTTGAATACAAAATAAACAATGTGCAAAGTGATCCCTCCTGTCATTTACAAGTTACGCTTCCTCACTGATTTATCTTTGGCTCATTCACTCTTTTTTTATAAAAGATGATTCGTCATTCCCACTCGCCATTACTGAGTGTCAGCAATTTATTTGAATTGGGATATTTATGGGAAATGAGATTGACAAAATGAATTGCACAGTATATCCAAATGTAACACCTTAAAACTTCTGCAAAAGACAAATACATGTCTTACAACTTGAGATGGGATGAGATGGGGACAGTTTGTGAAGTGACAATATTGTGATGTGACAACACACATGCGCACACAAACTTGCTTGAATAAAACGTTGTTTTTTTAAATGACAAAACGCAGTACTAGCAAACCATGCGTTTTGAATTTTATTTTCCACAAAAATTCATGATATTAATTTACAAAAAAAATACAATTTGTATTAAATACAGATGGCTGGCTGAGAAAGAAAGATAGAAATAAAAGAGCTTTCCCCTTAACACTCTTCTTTTACTGAAATCTCTTTTTCACTCCCCCCATTTCCAACTACCCCGTTACTTTTCAAATTCAGAATGCCTTACCATGGTTGAGAGTATACTGACACAGAATATGATCACCCCAAAAATACTGACAAAATTTATACAAACCTTACCCACTAACTCTCCTCCCCACCCTCTCTCCTCCCCACAGCCATCTCCTAAATACTTAAGAATAATAGTGGTGAAATATTACAAAGAGCTCTCTCCCATCTCCTCTCTTCATCTCCTGTCTTTCTCTCTCTTTCCTCCTTTTGTTCCGTCTCAGGCACCGTAGACACTCTCGTTACTGTAGGTCATGTATAGGAACAGGTCCTCTTCATGGTGCTCCTGTGAGGGACCGGGGAGGACAGGGACAGGGAGGGAAATAAGGATTTAAAATGGCAAAAACAGAACTGCTGATAATAACTGAAGTATGTACACTGAATAAAACATGATATTGTAATTGTTTATAACATAGGCAAAACCCACGCAACACAATCTCAATGTAATGGAGTTGTGTCACTGACCGTGAGGAAATGCCTGGCATCTGGATCTCGCGTTAGGGGGTCATGGGAGTTGGATAAAGGGTTGTGTCAGTGTGCGTGTGTGTTTACCTCATAGACAGCAGAGAGAGGAGAACTGGATGGGGGAAGGGAGTTGTTGACGAAAAAGAAGAGAGCCTCCTCAGGCCTCATAGACACACGCTGTCGGATCAGGAAGCACAGTTGACCCACTGAGAGAGAAAAATAGAGATGGTCAGACAGGGACTTACAGAACAAAACTAACACATTATCTAGACTTTCATTTCAAAAGAAGAGGAAGAGTGCCACAATAGTGGAGAAAATAGGGAAGGTGGAGAGAAGGAAGAGAGGGAAGGGAAGAGGGTGATAACAAGGTCATGAGTTGGAAGAGAGGAAATAATTGTGAGAAAGACAGACATCTCGTCAGTTTCACCTGTGAGGTCAGAGGGCACAAGGTACTTCTTCTTGTCCAGGTCAGGAGCTCTTGACCTGGCAGCCCTCTCCACAATGATCTGGTTTAGGAGGGAACACAGTACTTGGTCAGTAATTACACACTGCACCATCATGTCCCATTCAACTGGAACCAAGAAACTTGGCATGCAAGGCTAACATCCATGTATTGAACCCTATCTGACCTTAATAACGCCTTACTAGCTTCCTTTCCCTTCATCCTATGCCAGGATCACTTATCAGCTGATAAAAGGGATGGATAGGGTTTTTAGGCCCTGAAAATGAATTCACAATCATATGAGTGTGATGTCCTGTCAGATCAGTGGCCAATGGTCATAAGAGAAAGGAGCTAAGGAGAGGACGCTATCCAACACTACTGGCATTTATTCTGTTCACACTCACCGGTATCTTGTCGGGATGCTTGGCTCGCACCCTCTCACCCTCTGCCCTCCTCACCTCCAGTGGTACAGAGCGCTGGTACTGACTGTCCATCTACAGAGACACACAGGGACGGGTCAACAGTGGTTAACATTTGATAATACATCATATATGGATGCACCGTTATCATTGCAACACCACTGCATCTGTATATTGCTGTTGTTTGCAGTTGTGCAAATAATAATGCAGGATAAAGTATGTTAAGTGATACGCTCCAAACAACACCTATTCTAATATGTATAGTCAATTTAAAAGTCAAATATAGCCTAGCCAGCTCTGACTGTATGTGTGAAGACTGGAGCCACTTATCAGCTGTAAACACCACCCTGTCTTGATGTCAAGGTACACATGACCATGACGACATAATGTATCAGGTACACAAAAGCAAACTCGTCAGGGAGAGTCGGATAGGCTATTTTATTAGGTCTTGACAACTCAATCATTTAAATAATGTATTGTATGTAGACGGGCCTACAATGTTTATAACGTTTCTCTATTTTATTTAAACTTTATAAATGTGATATCCATATAGTCTTATATTTGCACTTGTTGGTAAACTAAATATTGAGATTAGATATGAAAATGTACAACATAGCCTACATTGCGTGAACACACTGGCTTGCTTTCTAGTGGATACATTACTTAGCTACACAGCTTATTTACAAACATCGTGTGACAGCCAAGGTAACGCTAGCTAAAATGTATGATCATAATAGCTACAGGTTGAATTCTGCACAGCCCTATCACAGCCAACTACTGTATCCTACTGTTGTGGTTTTTCAAACAATGGCAAGGTGGCCACGTCATTATTTACAGTTTTGGGCTTGGTCAGCTGAGCAGGCGAAGGTTAACGTCAGCTACCTACAGTAGCTAGTTTACTTTGCAAAAAGATGTTATGGCTAATCCTTATCGCTGGATGAAAAACGTATTCACATTGGCATCCAAAAGAGAGCCAATACCTACCAACAAATCTTTCAAAGCCAATGAGTTATTACTGATATTTTTTGCGAGATTGAGGAATATGCTGCGCGATGTCAAAGCGAAGACAGGGAATATTAAACAGTCAGACACTCACCTTCTTTGGAAACACGTAAAAAAAAACAAATACAAGTGAAAATTCCACACCGATCTTTCCCACCGACTCTTCACGTAACCAACGCTATCATATAATGAGTAAGACGAACAGTAATTTTGTATTAAATTATTTAAACGAAATATATTCTTAAATAGCGGACTGTTCTAACTAGCTAGCTACTTCTTGCCCCAGAAATAACAACAAATACAGTCACGCCCAATTTGAGTGATTTAGACCAACGAACGTCCTTCGCGCTGATGGTACAAAGTTTTTAACCACTCGGGCAGAGTTGGGGGACGGCGTTTAAGTTTGTTTACAATGCTCCCATTGGAGTAATAGTGCTGTTTCCCGCCCCCCTGGCTCAGTTTTTACTTGAATTACGTTTTAGTCAACCAATTAAATTGTTGAAAAACGGGGCCAGGAGCTGTTTCCTCTACGTGCCAGACGCTGCATTCATGCCAAACGTTGCATACAATTTGTCCTGTAAAAAGTACACATTAAGTCAGGGCTGTAAACGGATCGAAGCGAAAGCAACGCGAACTCTTTCAGTGGAAATGGAGTCCCTAGAGAAAGCAAGAACAAGATGGTTTTCAGGAGTAGTGCAGTATTATCATAAGGAAACGTATACTTGAAAAACGGCGGAGGAATGGAGGGAAAAGGAGAGGGAGATGAGGGTGAGCTTGAGTCGTATAAAAATGGTGGAAAAAAGGAAGATGGTTTGTTAAAGAATGGTAGAAAGTGTAAGCAGAGGGAGCTGAAGACAGGAGGAGAAATGGAAGTGAATGAGGGTGAAGTATCGGAGGTGGTAGGTGTGGTGAAGTTATCAGAGACCGAGGTATGCACCAAGGATCAGGAAAAAGAGGAGTCTGTGACAAGAGTGAAGTTTATAGAAAAAGTGGACTCTTGCCTTTTGGCTGATCCATTTGTGGTTTAACAGTGGTTGAAAAAAGAGTTGGGTACTGTGAATCGGTGAGGGTAACCAGAAGTGGTCTAGTGATAATTGTTTGTGTTTCTGTTGGTCCGAGGGAAAATGCGCTCGGAATAAAACAAACGGAAGCAAGAAAAGTGAATTGTTTCGCTCTCAAGAAAAGGGCACCAATGATTGGAGTGATTCCTGGGGTAAGGAGGAAGGTTCCTAGGTGTGTGTTACGGATACAAGTATCCTGTGTGTATTTCTGTTCTCTCCTTCTCCCCTACTCACAGGTGACAATCATCATTCCCCAATCAGTCGCTAATCAGAAGACACCTTCTCCTTTTCTCCTACCCAATCACAGTCCCTTTCCCTTGGTTTAAAACCCCTGTCAGTTGTTTTCTCTGGAACTCAATCTCTCTGTCAATGCCATCTGTCTGTAGATCTCTTGTTTGGTTTGCATCTACATGTCACTTTGTCCCCACCTGTGAGTATTGTATTCGTTATGGTGTTTGAGTGTTTGTTTGATGGTGGGAAAAGGGGGTAACCAGACAAGTCGCCCATGGGCATACACTACCCGTAGGTAAACTTTGTTAAACACACTAGTTAGAACTGGGTGGACCACCCACTGTATTTTTGGTTAGTTAGTTAGCTGTTGTTGAAATAGGCTATTCTAGCTTAGGGGTGTTTTTGAATGCTTATTGTTTCATTCCTTGGGTCCAGCTCAGCCCCTTTTCCTGCCCCCCCCCCCCCCCCCCCATTACCGTGTGTTTGTTAATAAACCCTGAGTTTGACGGTAAATTTAAGTTGTCGTGGTTTTCGTTACTTTGTCACTATTACACTTTGCATGAGTTATGTTACGGGTCCCATTACCATCCCCCCTAGACTGTCGAGCCAAAGGGATTCGTAACAGTGTGAGACGTGTGCAGAAGGGCATGAGACAAAAGAATGTGTAGCATTGGGGAAAGTAGTGGTATGTGTTAATTGTAGGGGTGCCCATGGGGCTGGGGATCAGAAATGTCCCGTGTGAGAGCGGCAGGTTGAGGTTTCCAGGGTTAGAGTAGAGCAGAAGTTGTCATATGCAGAGGCAGTGAAGAAAGTAGAGGAAGATGGGTTAAGGGGGAGGAGTGGTGAGAGTGGTAGAGATATACCAGTACAGAGGGATAGGCCAACAAGTGATATATGTTTCAGTAAGATTGGATTTTTTGCATTTATAGCAATGGCTATCAACTGTACTGCAGGGATGGAATGGAAGTTGCAGAAAATTGAGGTTGTGGTGGCAGCTGCAGAGAGCTATTTGGGTGTGCGAGGTTTGACATCAGAAGAGTTACAGGGTGTGTTAAGTGGTAATGCCCCAATCTTTTCAGGATGATGGCATGAGGTAGGAATTTATAAATGTAATTAGTGGAGTAGGGGGGTGTCAAATTTATTTTATACAATTTTGAGTGAGTGTAGTGTGTAGTGGTTTTTTTTTTTAAAGCAACACATTTTTAGCACTCAATAACACTGAGGTATGGAGACGTTGTGTATTCCCACAACCAATCAGGAAGTGGGTGGTTCTGTCCTCCTTACCGTCGCTGCTCTGCTGGTGGACGAGAATGACCTCCGCCTTCTCCAGGGACAGCTCATCTGGTTGGTGGGCAACGAAGGCTCGGATGCACTGCATCTGTGTGAAGTCCGTGAGTGGGAGAGAGGGTCAGAGGTCAAATACAGCAGGGTCAAGATGTCCCCATTGTCTGGCCATGCTAGGCTGGATGGCAATATAGCAACTTTCAACCCACCTTGTGCTGTAGAGTAGTCAATAACAGGATGGGGCCTGGAGACAGCTGAGATCCAACGCAGTTTATAATTTTGAAATGAGTGAGTTGGTGAGTGTAGTGTTAGATTTATTTAGCACATTTTTATTTTTTAAGCAAAGTATAAGGGAGTTGTACTCCAGTCTAGTAGGTGGCAGTAATGCAACAAATTGGATGCCAACCGCCATTAAGCCTCATAGAACAAGAAGGGCTGTAAACGTAGTTGTGTTCATTCCTTTGACCAGGTTCTACGATTGATTTTAGCCCTCAAGTCCGTGGCGTAGGCCAAGTTCTCCTGCTGTTCCGATTTCACTGTTTGCTGTCAAAAAGGAAAAAAGTATTTCACATAGGCCTACATTGATTTACAGGTGGAGGACAAGTAATATTCATGAGTATCGTCATTTATTTCCAAAGCATACTTTCTCAGTCTCCTCAACACAGACAGAACAGATTATTTTGATCATTGCACCTCTTTTGCCATAAAATCAAATTGTGTAGGCTACATGCACAGTCCTGGAAATGTATTGCACTTATAGCCCTTTCAACATTCTTAACAATGTGCATCTCTTTATCTCATAGTCTTCTGTATCTCAAAGGAGATTAAGTATCCTTGCCTGGCTACTCAAACTCCTTGCTCCAGCCAAATGCTACGCCATGCTCACAGACATTAGTTTCTTCTCCGGATCTGAATCTGAGTACCTCCCTGACGATTTCTAGAAAGCAAACACATTCTAACTGTTCTGATTGGTCCCAGAAACCGATGGGTTGGACCAGATCCAGAGCACACGTCGGTAAAGGGGCGTTTAAAACGTTTGTCATTGGCTTTGATACTCTGATTGGTTAAAGATGATCAAATCGCTGATTCATTTGATTTGTACAACACCCCTCATTTAGACGTCACCACAAACGACTTCAACGATGGCAGTCTTAGACTGAAGTATGTAGTGAACATAGAGCAGCGGAAGTATTCAATTTGAGCCGTCAGCCAATAAGTACCCACCATAAAAGTAATTTATGAAAATCTTTGTAATATACACAAATAAGATTTCCCTGTATATAGAACCATTTTGTTCAAAGACAATAACCTCTATTGCAAAACACTGCCAACATGTCTTTTTTTAGTTTTTGTACTTTTTACCCCTTTTTTGTGATATCCAATTGGTAGTTACAGTCTTGTCTCATCACTGCAACTCCTGTACTGACTCGGAAGAGGCGAAGGTCGAGAGCCAGGCATCTTCCAAAACTGCTTGCTTAACCCAGAAGCCAGCCAATGTAGAGGAAACACCGTACAATTGGCAAACGAAGTCAGCGTGCAGGAGTCACTAGAGCACGATGGGACAAGGACATCCCAGCCGGCCAAACCCTCCCCTATCCCGGACGACGCTGGGCCAATTATATGCCGCCTCATGGGTCTCCCGGGTCACGGCCGGCTTTGACAGAGCCTGAGATCGAACCCGGGTCTGTAGTGAAGCCTCTAGCAATGCAGTGCCTTAGACCACTGTGCCACTCAGGAGGCCCATACCATGTCTTTTTAAAGTCCCCAAGTAAAGTAGTTATGGAGAAACTTCTGTCCTTCTCCGGGGCCACAGGTCCTCAATCCACTGATGTTCTTAGATGGCTGATTTCCAATAGATCCTGTAACAGTCCATCGACATTCATTGCCAGGGTTTGATTTACAAGGCTACCCTAGACACTCCCAGGCACCTCCAAACCCCTCCAATCATTTACGTTGACACTCCTGTAAGTGTTAAAGGTATTCATGTCAGTCCAGTGGCTCTCTCTAAGGCACCCCCTCTAACGCCATTCATCCCCTTGCCATTCATCCCCAATAAGCAGGGTGAGGCCGGGATGGACAACTCCAGTCTGAAACACTATGTTTCATCCACTGTCCAAATCCACAGCTCCACAGTAACTAAACCACATTGATACACAGTGACTATGATTCCCCCAGCGCAGTCAGGCAGTGGATGGTTTGTCATACGGCAGCCGTGGCTGTCGTAATTTTTAGAGCGTCCAGCAGGTTGCGCTGTCGGACCCTGAGGCTGGCTATGGTTTCCAAATGGGACTCAGGAGTCCATCCTCTGTGTCTGTCTGACAGCCTGGTCCCCTCCACCCAACCTGAGGAATGACAGAGGGAGAGGGAGGGGGGGAGGAAAGAGGAGGAACAGAAGGGAAAGAGTTTTAACAAAAAGCAACTAAAAAAGCAACACATTTTTAGCACTCAATAACACTGAGGTATGGAGACGTTGTGTATTCCCACAACCAATCAGGAAGTGGGTGGTTCTGTCCTCCTTACCGTCGCTGCTCTGCTGGTGGACGAGAATGACCTCCGCCTTCTCCAGGGACAGCTCATCTGGTTGGTGGGCAACGAAGGCTCGGATGCACTGCATCTGTGTGAAGTCTGAGTGGGAGAGAGGGTCAGAGGTCAAATACAGCAGGGACAAGATGTCCCCATTGTCTGGCCATGCTAGGCTGGATGGCAATATAGCAATTTTCAACCCACCTTGTGCTGTAGAGTAGTCAATAACAGGATGGGGCCTGGAGACAGCTGAGATCCAACGCAGTTTATCACCTCTGAAAGATCACAAGAAAACACTTTTTACACACCTGTGGATTAAACTACTCTCATTCTTTGTAACACACACACAGGCTCACACACACACAACCCTCTCTGTCTTACTGTGTGTCGGTGCTAAGTAGCAGGGCTTTCTTGTTAAGGTGGAGGCGGAAAAGGTTCTTCTCTAGAGAGTGCAGTTTGACCCGACAGTTCTCAGCTCTCAGTTCTGACACTGGAGCATGGTCTATCACCGTGAACCTGCCCCCTCTAGAACGAGGGAGGAGAAGAGGAGAGGAATGGAGAGTTAATAATGCCCAATGATGAGAACATTGAAAAACTTGTCAATAAAAAGTAATATTGGTCTAGATTTCCTAATGCTTGGTTTGCTTTGGTTGTTGTGTGAGTGTGTTTGTCTGAAGGGACTCACTCTTTGTTCAGCGACAGCAGCAGGTAGTCATTGAAAAGGTGAAGGTAGACACTCCTCTCTGTCTCCTTCAGAGAGAAATCCATCATCTCAGTCACCGGTCCCTCTCTCACCAGCCTACGAGACTGACTGACCAGGGGGAGAGTCTACAACACACACATAGGTTAAACTCGGTTAAAGCTTGCTGCTGTACTTGTATTGTGACTTGTTATTGTGATCAGTTCAACACTGATATGTTCAAGGGACAGCATGTAAAGCAGGGGATCATGGGAGATGTAGTTTATTACTCACCCTGCATTCAAAGTCCACTCTGGCACTGAGAGAGACCAGCGACTCAATGCTCTTCATTTGAGTAATACTGTCATTGCTCTCCTGGATCAACTGAAGGACCGAGGGAGAGAAGAGAGATGGTTAACAGTTATCTCTTGGCTACATCATGTAACAGCACCACCAGGAGGGGGGAGGGGGGAGGGGGGGGGGGGTGTAACATACTCTCTCCAGTAGCTTCATAGCTTTGATGGCCTGGACCTCCTCCTCTGTGCCTTGGGCTGTTCTCTTCACAATGTTCTGAGGCAAAAATACAGAGAGAAATGGAGAGAATGAGAGAGATTGAGACGAAGAGGATTATAAGGAGTCGCATACTTAGATTGTGCACTTAAAACATACACACACACAGCCACATAAACAGACCTGCACAAGGAGTTTGATTCTTGTGATCCTCTGGAAGGGGAGGATGAGGAAGGAGCGAAGAGGAAGACGCTGACACACTGGACTGCGTTCCAACTTCTCCACTACCCGCCTGAACCCATGGTTCTCATCCCTGCAGGGCAGACAGAGAGAGAGAAAGAAGGTGCTGTTTGTAAGTCAACGTAAACACGTATAAACGTGCAGTAATACAAGGAGTGTCAGAAAGAGTCTGGCCAGTCAGTGAACCCTGGGGGAGGACTCACATGAGTCTCTGGTAAGTGGCATCCTGATATGATTGGTTGGTGAGGTAGGGCACGTAGACCTTCTTGAAGCGTTGACAGTGGCGAGCAATGATGTCGCACACGGTGAAGTGCATCATATCAGATTCCACCCTCTCTTCCAGCTTCGACAGAAAACTACGAGAACAACAAATACAGAGAAGGACTATGAGGTAAACGTTGACAGAAAAAAGATAAAGAGGGGCATAGAGGCCCTGTGACATTCAGCCTGTGGGTTTGCTAGTTTGAGGAGCAAACAAATAAGTCCCAGTCCTCTCACCTATGGCTGATGGCTCGAACATCAGCCAGCCTGGAGAACAGCCAGCTCCTGTCCTGAGTAGTCAACAGCTCCCCGAGCTGCTTAGACTTGACAAAGTGATCCACCACAATATCCAGACTACGACAGTACGACGCTTCTGAAGTTACAACCTCAAACTGCACCTGACAGGAAGAAGAAAGGAAGAGGAGAGGGGGAGATTACAAGCACTGTTCCAACTACCCCAAGGACCCATAGATCCAGGCTCCAGAAAATCAACATTAGCTACTAGGCCCCTGGCAAATGTCATCATCGACATCGCTGGTTGAAGGGTCAACTGTTTGTTTTTGTTTACCTCCTGCAGGCGTCTCTGGTCGTCAGTCAGCTCCCCAAACTCAGCACTGGTCCTGACCTCAGGGATCTCTTGCCACAGGCTGGGGGACTGGGTGAGGGAGATGGAGAGGCGGGGAGAGGGAGGCCTGCCTGGGGGTGCCTGGGGCGGCTGTGGTACGGGCAGGAACTTGGCACTGGTGCCACTGGAGGTAGAGCCAGAGTGGGACAGAGAGTGGGGGTGGATGACTGGGGGGAGACGGGGTAAGGGCCTGCGGGCCGGAGGGAGCGAGGGGGCCAGGGAGGAGGGTACAGGGGACAGGTGGACAGGGAGCTCCTCGTAGATGGAGAGGGCGTCAGAGCAAGACTGACTGAGGATCTCCCTGTTCTGAGCTGTCTCACTGTACTCCTGGTAGAGCTGGGAATCTGAGAGGGGGTGAGGGAGAGGAGGGAGAGAAAAGAGGGGAGGTGGAGGGGAGGCAAATAGAGGTGACGAGAGAGATGAGTAGAGTAAGAGAGAGAGAAAAGTTAGACAGGGACAGAATGGGTATAGATGAAGAGGACAAGTGAGAAAGAGGCAGAGAAAGAAAGCAAAGGAGAAAGTGGAAGACAGTAAGAGGACAGTGAGAAGAAAAACAGAGTTAGGGGGAGAAATAACAAGAGAGGGAAAGGTAGAGAGAGACAGAGAAGTGGGTTAGCCAGAGTATATGGTTTGCATTTTACACTTTTTGGAATGCTATGTTGTAGCAGCAACAGTTGGTATTAATTGGCGTTAAGAGATATGAATACATGCACAAACCTGACTGTGGCCCTGGAGCACACACACACACACACACACACACACACACACACACACACGACTTCCCCATTCCATACAATTTCACCATGACTCATAGATCTGCAAACCTGCTGCCATTTTGGTATGTTTAAATGATTGGGTTGGAAAATTGAACTGAAAATGAAATCCTACAGTTTATAGGTTCCATGGAAGAAACCTACAACATGTTTGAGCTGGAAAACAATCTGGGAAAATAGAGAAAGGGATCAAGCACACACTGTATACATGAGTAAGCCATTCACAGGAAGAAGTCTGTCTTGGGACTCACAGTATACTGCTATACTGTCATATCTAGTCCCAGTTTCAATCTGTCTGTGGACACGTTTGTTTAACAGCACCCTTACTGGCAGATGATATCTGTCTGTGGAAGTATCTTGTTTAACAGCACCCTTACTGGCAGATGATATCTGTCTGTGGAAGTATCTTGTTTAACAGCACCCTTACTGGCAGATGATATCTGTCTGTGGAAGTATCTTGTTTAACAGCACCCTTACTGGCAGATGATATCTGTCTGTGGAAGTATCTTGTTTAACAGCACCCTTACTGGCAGATGACATCTGTCTGTGGAAGTATCTTGTTTAACAGCACCCTTACTGGCAGATGATATCTGTCTGTGGAAGTATCTTGTTTAACAGCCCCCTTACTGGCAGATGATATCTGTCTGTGGAAGTATCTTGTTTAACAGCCCCCTTACTGGCAGATGATATCTGTCTGTGGAAGTATCTTGTTTAACAGCACCCTTACTGGCAGATGATATCTGTCTGTGGAAGTATCTTGTTTAACAGCACCCTTGCTGGCAGATGATATCTGTCTGTGGAAGTATCTTGTTTAACAGCACCCTTACTGGCAGATGATATCTGTCTGTGGAAGTATCTTGTTTAACAGCACCCTTACTGGCAGATGATATCTGTCTGTGGAAGTATCTTGTTTAACAGCACCCTTACTGGCAGATGATATCTGTCTGTGGAAGTATCTTGTTTAACAGCACCCTTACTGGCAGATGATATCTGCCTGTGGAAGTATCTTGTTTAACAGCACCCTTACTGGCAGATGATATCTGTCTGTGGAAGTATCTTGTTTAACAGCACCCTTACTGGCAGATGACATCTGTCTGTGGAAGTATCTTGTTTAACAGCACCCTTACTGGCAGATGACATCTGTCTGTGGAAGTATCTTGTTTAACAGCACCCTTACTGGCAGATGATATCTGTCTGTGGAAGTATCTTGTTTAACAGCACCCTTGCTGGCAGATGATATCTGTCTGTGGAAGTATCTTGTTTAACAGCACCCTTACTGGCAGATGATATCTGTCTGTGGAAGTATCTTGTTTAACAGCACCCTTACTGGCAGATGATATCTGTCTGTGGAAGTATCTTGTTTAACAGCACCCTTACTGGCAGATGATATCTGTCTGTGGAAGTATCTTGTTTAACAGCACCCTTACTGGCAGATGATATCTGTCTGTGGAAGTATCTTGTTTAACAGCACCCTTACTGGCAGATGATATCTGTCTGTGGAAGTATCTTGTTTAACAGCACCCTTACTGGCAGATGATATCTGTCTGTGGAAGTATCTTGTTTAACAGCACCCTTACTGGCAGATGATATCTGTCTGTGGAAGTATCTTGTTTAACAGCACCCTTACTGGCAGATGATATCTGTCTGTGGAAGTATCTTGTTTAACAGCACCCTTACTGGCAGATGATATCTGTCTGTGGAAGTATCTTGTTTAACAGCACCCTTACTGGCAGATGATATCTGTCTGTGGAAGTATCTTGTTTAACAGCACCCTTACTGGCAGATGATATCTGTCTGTGGAAGTATCTTGTTCGATTTTACTGACTTTTTCATTTCAAATTTCAAGGAGCGTAGTTAACCTAGAAATACATGTGCCTTCACAGATTCCATACCTACATAGCCATAAACACAAGACTAGCTCTCTCTGCTCATTGTAGCATAAAAGGTGCTATTGAACTAACATTATTATCATATTATTACATATAAAATACATTTCAGAGAAGTGGATGTGTGAAAGTGGATGTGAGTGCCTCAGGGATGAAGGAGAGAAAAGAGAGGCAGCGCAGTAGAGGTAGAGGTAGTGCAGTAGAGGTAGTGCAGTAGAGGTAGAGCAGTAGAGGTAGAGCAGTAGAGGTAGAGCAGTAGAGGTAGAGCAGTAGAGGTAGAGGTAGTGCAGTAGAGGTAGAGGTAGTGCAGTAGAGGTAGAGCAGTAGAGCAGTAGAGGTAGTGCAGTAGAGGTAAAGGTAGTGCAGTAGAGGTAAAGGTAGTGCAGTAGAGGTAAAGGTAGTGCAGTAGAGGTAGAGCAGTAGAGGTAGAGGTAGAGCAGAGATACTCACTGTAAAATTTGGAGTTCCTCCTAGCCATTCTGATGGTATCCGTGACATTCCTGGACAGAGGGAGAGGCTGGAGTCAGGTGAGGGAATCGTCCACACTTCATCTACAGAAGTAGTGTTGTACATTGTATCTCTACTATTTGAACTCAGGTACTAACTAACACAGCCTAGTGTTTAGGTTAAATTGCAGGCAACAGATCTAACTGTACATATTGCATGCATGACATCAAAAGACTGACTCTATACAAGGCAAGTGGCCATAAAATATGACAATGTAATAAAACACACAGTCACTGTGGTAGCCCAGTGCACTAACATGACATATGCCCCCTCCCTCCTCCCTGCTATCTTCTACTCACCTCAGGTCCACGTCTCCCCAGTTGAAGCTCACCTCCTCCTCCTCATCATCTGGAAGCAGAACATATTGGTTCCAGTGTAGTCCAGAGAGATAGAGCAACATAACCCAATAATGTAATATACTGTGGCTGAGAACAGCTCAGCCCAACATGGCCTACAGAACAGAACAGGCAGAGCTGTTTTGGTTACAGAAACAAGGATTGGTTTGTTTGCAAAACTCCCCTGGCTGCGCTCCTCTCTAGGTGGTGTGCTCTAAACAGAACTACTGAACTGAAGACAGAGCTGGGATAGAATGGATAGAAGAGTCATGGAGGAGGAATGAGTTCTGGTTCCAGACAGTCTAACCTTGCCTATTTATTGCCAGATTCTGGGATTGCCACACTGTCCCCACATCCACTGTCGTCCTCCCTTTCCCCCGCCTCCTTCCCCATTTCAGTGACTCAAAAACACTACATTAATTACTTTTGTATACTACAGTTATTTTACTACAGTATTTATACTATAGTTAACTGTAAATACTACAGTATACTACAGTAAATACTATAGTATTCCAGTATTCTGCAAAAACGCTACAGCGAATACTACAGTAAAGTCTGCAAAAACACTACAGAGAATACTTAAGCAAATAGGCCCGATGGGTAGTGGTATATGGCTAATATACCATAGCTAAGGGCTGTTCTTATGCACGACGCATTGAGGAGTGCCTGGATACAGCCCTTAGCTGTGGTATATTGGCCATATACCACAAACCATGAGGTACCTTATTGCTATTATAAACTGGCTACCAATGTAATTGGAACAGTAAAAAGTACTTTTTTGTCATACCAGTGTGAGACAGTCTGGTATACCACGTCTTTCAGACAATCCGCATTCAGGGCTCGAAGCACCTGGTTTATAATATAGTATTTATACCATAGTATACTATAGTATTTTTTCATGTGGTTATCAATAACTAAGAATTAACGTTTGTTTATATAACTGTCTTCAAATTAAAAATTTGAACTCTTCTGTCTGGCATTCTAAAAGGTTTGGTTAGGTTGACAAAATGAGATGATTTGAGATGATCATGAAATTAGTTGAGTAATAAGATCATAATTAGGATATTCTAATGTTAATCTGTGTTAGGTGTTGAGTATTAAGACCATAATTAGGATATTCTAATGTTAATCTGTGTTAGGTGTTGAGTATTAAGACCATAATTAGGATATTATAATGTTAATCTGTGTTAGGTGTTGAGTATTAAGATCATAATCAGGATATTCTAATGTTAATCTGTGTTAGGTGTTGAGTATTAAGATCATAATTAGGATATTCTAATGTTAATCTGTGTTAGGTGTTGAGTATTAAGATCATAATTAGGATATTCTAATGTTAATCTGTGTTAGGTGTTGAGCTGCTTTTCTCTTGATTTATTCCTCCTTCTCTTTCTGTCTGTCTCACCTGACGCCTGGAATATTCTTGTTCTGCGATCCCTCGCATCTTCTCTTCCTTCTTCTTCTTCCTCGTTTCTTCTTTCTGTTGTCTTGCGGAACCCCCGCCTCCGAAACTGAACATCGGTGCCCAAATCTTGGAAACTACAAGTGCTCTTCACCCCCCCTCCTCCCGTTTTATTACTCTCTTCCTTGCCCTCCCTCATCCTCTCCTCTTCCCCTCCTACCCTCTTCTCCTCCTCCCTTTCCACTTTCCTCTCCTCAGTCGCCTCTCCCACATTCCCCCTGTCCTCGGTCCCATCCTCTATCCTCCTTTCCTGCTTCCCCTCTACCACACTATTCTCTTCCCCCTCTCCCACAGTCCTCTCTTTCTCCCCTTCTTCCTCCGTCTTTTCCTCTATGGGGGTGATAGGTTGTTCTGAATCAGTGTTGTATATAAGGCTGGGGCAGCTGGTTGGTTTGTACAGGGTGTTGCTCACAGAGAGAAACAGATCTTCCTCTTTCTGGGCATTCGCTTCTTTCTCTGCATCCAGTATATGAACCTCGTCCCCAACTTCGACCCCTTTCTCTATCTCACCCTCAACCTCTGTCACCATCTCTACCTGGATATGTATATGACTGTCTGTTTGTCTGTCCGCACACACAATGCTACCCTCCACCTCCTCTCCCTGTCTCTCTCCCTGTCTGTCTGTAGGTGTGTCACCATGAGTATTGTGTAGGGTCAGGGCAGAATGCATGTCTATGGGTTTGCCATCACCAAGCATAGCTGTGAAAGCCTCAGCATGCATGTCTGTTAGTTTCTCCCCTGTACCTCTCTCATCCTCCACCTTCCCTGGCTCTGCCTCCCGTTCAGCCAGCCTCGCCTCCACCGACTTCCTCCCACGCTTCGTCCTCTTCTGAACCGTGGCGTAGACGGTTGAGGCTCCTCCCCCCTCTGGCGTCTCATCCTTTTCTTCCTCTAGCTCCTCTTCTAGCCTCTCGGTCCCTCTCGCAGTCTGGCTGACCTCTTGACCTCCCTGTGACTCTGGCTGGGGGTTGCCAAGGGCGTGTTCCTCCGAGCTGCCAAGGATCTCGCTCAATACGTTCTTGGCCCACTTCATGTGTGAGGCCTGGGAGTGGCGCTTGGCCTCCTCTTCTGTGCTCCAGGCTCCCCTTATACAGATGGCCACAGCTTCCTCTGGGCTCATCACTCCAGGGTCATTCTGGTCAGAGGTGGCTTGGTCAACTACAGGGATCCCATGGTGGTGGTACTCTCCACTGGGATGTGAAGATGGACCTATCTCTGGTTCTGTCATCCTACTGTCTGTTGGGTCCCTCTCTCTTGTTTCTCTGTACTCTTTATGTCTTTCTCTCCACTCTTTGAGGAGTTTTTCGGTCTCAGAGTTCCTCCTTTGCTCTATCTCAGCGTATGGGTTCTCCTCCACGACCTTCAGTCGTTCTCCGCTCTCTCGTTCTAGGGTGGTGTGACTGACGTCCACTATGGAGCTCTCTTCTGTGTCTGTTCTCTCCTCCTTTGGCACATGGATCTCATCCCACACTATTTTTCTCTCATCCTCTGCCCCTTGGTCTCCATCTCTGGAAGGGTTCTCATGAGGGAGGTGTGTGATGTCACCACTGTCCCTATGACCATATCCAGGATTTTGATTGGTCCGCTCTGATTCCATGTCACCCAAGACTGCTGTCTGATTGGGTTTTGACCTGGGCAATGTTTGTCCAATCACACAGAACACATAGGTGGGTTGCTTCTTCACCTTTCCGTCATTCACCTCTCCCTCCACTGCATCATCTTTTTGCTCTAACTGCTCTTCTGTTCTTTCTCTCTCTCTTTCATGTCTTCTCCCTCCACCTCTCTCCATCTCTCCCTCGCTCCCCTGAAAGCTAACAGGTTGCCAGGTAACATGGTTAGCAACCCCAACTTCCAAGAATTCCTTGCAGTCCTCAAACTCCTCTTCTCCACCGCTGGACACAGTGATAAAGCCGTCCTCAGAGGAAGGGATTCTATCTCGCCCTCCTTCCCACTCTCTCTCACTTCCTCCATCACTCTCGAAGAGTGCATATCTATCACTTCCTCCTTCTTCCTCTCTGTCACCCTCTGTGTTATCTGTCACATTCTCTCTCTCCGTCTCCCTGTCCCTCTGCCAGCGTTCCTCTCTCTCTCCATCGCTGTAAGTCTGGTGTTCCTCTCCTTTGCTATAACTCCTCCAGGCTTCTGTCTCATCATCTTCATCTACATTTAACCCTCTCTCCAAATACATCTCCCTCCCTCCCTCCCTCTCAGTTTCTCTCTCTTCGTCTATGGACTTTCTTTGTTCCACTGACCTATCCTCTTGTCCTTCTCCCTCTGTCTTCCTCTCTTTTTCTCTGCCTGTCCTTTGTTCCATGGATCTGTCCTCTTCTTCACTTCTATCTCTCCATCTGTTAGTGTGCCTATCTCTTTCTCGCTCTCTAACCTCATCCTCTAAAGAGGAGTCTTTGTTATATCTGACCTTCTGTGGTAATAACCACATCCTCCGCTGCTCAGGGCGCTTTGGTATCGTCTCCTCCTCTCCTTCTCTCCCCCTCACTCTATCTGGTCTCTCTCTTTCACTACACTCTCTCTGCCCCCTGTCCACATCTCCCTCTGACTCCTTCTCCTCATGACTTTTTCTTCCTCTTCTCCATTTTCTTTCCCTCTCTATGTCACTTCTCCATTCTCCGCTGCTCTGCACTCGTGGTGGCACCCTTGGGGCTGTCTCACTCGGCAATCGACTAGCTCCGTCTGCTCCTCCCTCCCTTTTGGGATCTGTCTCTCTGTCCTTCTTCTCCCTGCGCCTCCTCTCCTCATCCTCCCCCTTGGAATATCTCTCCCTCTCTCTGAATCTCTCTCCATCCATCCTCTTCCCTCTCTCTCCTGTTACATTGGGCTGTGTTTTCTCCCCATCTTTCTCTGGATCCCTCCTTTCCCTTAGTCCGTCCTCTCGCCTGCCCCCTTCTCTCACCTCATCCCTCTCTCTCTCCACTTCCCTCACTTTTCTCCTGTCCCTCTCTCTGTATCTCTCCATGTCGCTCTTTCCATCCCTGTCCCCTTCCCTCACTCTCTGTCTATAAGCATCTCCCCTTCCATCCCTCTCTCTGTATATCTCCCCCCCTCTCCATTTCTGTCTCTCCTTCTCTTTCTCCCTCACTCTATCCCATGCTGCGTTCCCCTCATTGTCCCCCTCACTTTTACTATGAGGATGTTTCAGTTCTCTTCTGTTGTCATCCCTCACCCTCTCTTTCCACTTCTCTCCATCACTGTCTCCCTCACTCCTGGTGTCCCTCTGTCCCTCTGTATTTCCTTCCCTCCTTCCATCCCCGCCCTCTCTATCCGAATAGTTCTGTGAATTTCCCTCTCTTCTTCTAACCTCCCTTTCTCCCTGCAGGAGTTTTGACCTCTCTCTCTCTCCATCCATATACCTCTCTCTTTTGCTCCATAGGTCATTGCCCTTTGAATCCCTTTCTCTTCTCCTCTCTCTGAAATCTGGCTCCGCTTCCCTTGCTCTCTCCCTCCGTCTCAATGTCTTATCCTCCATGGGCCTCCCTCCATTTTTCTCCCCGTCCTCCTGTGCCCTGATTCTCTCCTTCTCCCTCTCCCTCTCTCTGTACCTTTGGAAGTCCCTCTCTGCATCTCGATACCGCTGTATCTTTGCTGCTGTCTCTCGTTCTCTCTCCCAGTCATCCATCTCTGTTCCCTTCTGTCTCTCCAATTGTCTTGCTCCTTCTTTCCCCACATCTTCCTCCACAAATGCACTCATTCTTCTGTCTCTCTCTTTGCTATGTTTTATCATTCTAGGAAACGTGTCTCCTTTCTTTCTCTCCTTTTCTCTGTCTCTGTCGTTCCTGATCTCCAGATTTGAAGTAGGTCTTCCATTGGCATGTCTCTCTCCCGCTCTCCCCCTTTCTCTCTCTCTCCATTCCCTTTCCTCCTCCCTCCCTCTGGATATGGGGGCACACTCCTTCTCTCTGTTCCTCTCTCTTGGTCCGGGTTCCATCTCTTTTCTTCTATTTCTTGTTTTGTCCTTCAATCTCTCCATTTCTCTTTCTCTCCTCCATTCCTCCTCTCGGATCCTCTCCCTCTCTCTGTCTGTCCGGGCCACAGTTCTAGGTCTGGAACTTGTTTCGCGGGAGATCTGGCTGATTGGCTGAGGGTTCCGATAGGAAGCGCTTTGATTGGATGGATCAAATGTGTCAAAGGGAGTCAGACTGGGGCGTTTGGTCCCCATGGTAACATACTTTTTTTTAGAACCTGAAAGATGGTAATATTCTCTCATTAATGTATAATTCATCACAATCTGGACATTCTGCAAGGATACTGCTACAACCAATAGAATCACTTGAAGTAGCGACACTTTCAATCACTAAATGGAGATAAAGGAATGTTGAGATGAATGAAAATGGAAGGTTAACAACAGCATTAGGACTATTGTGGCCCTCGAACACTGAAGCTGAATAGTGGCCTAGTGTCTTTACAAGCCCTGACCAATGCTTCACTATTTATTTATTCAAATGGGTAGTAAAAAAAAATGTAAATTACAAAAAGGTGAAAATACTGTAACTATAATACAACACAAGTCCAATGTGTTATAACTGTGGGTGTTATGATGATAAGAATCACAGGCAACAATGTGTTTATGCGATCAGTTTGAGACCACAGCATCACAACCTTTAGTCAGACAACACTTAATAGCCAACCCTGTAATTCAATACACTTGAACTCAATGGGTTCTACTGCTAACTGCTTGAGTTAATTTAAAGGGAAAATCCACTCAAAAGCTATCTTTTCCCTTTAAGCTTGGAGCGCCAAGTATCTATACAACAACAGAGCCAACGGCAAAGTGTTGAAGATAATGACAGAAACAGCCCCGTAGATTATGTGACACCTGGGAACACTGATTTATTGAACGCAGCACAGCACACGTCTGCATAGCACAGTCCACATAACATCGCTCAGCACACCAACTAACACTAAAACAGGACTAACTTACACACAATGAAAACACACATGTAACACATAAACCACTAGACAAATTAGCCATGAATCAATGTTAGAACTGTAGAATGACTGGTAGATCAGTAGAGAAACACAGTAAAGAGATCTGAGGGACTCACCTGAGTTTAGTACGCTAGAGATGTCCAGTCTCCCTTCTCTCAGCAGCTCTCAGTTAGTTCAGTAGTGTGAACTAACAAGGATTGCACAACACAAGCAATCCTACCTCTCCAGATCTGCTGGGGGGGGGGGGGGGGGTTCAGAAAGGCGAACAAAGTTCTATTTCAACATTAATCCAATCCTGACCCTCTGTCTCTCTCCGCATCTGTTTTCTTCCCGATCTGTCTGTCAACCTCTCCCCTCTGCTCTTCTCCCTTTTGCTGTTTCACTCCTCCTCCCTCCTTCCCTGCTCCAATTCCCAAACAAGTCTGAACAGATTTACACTTATCTTCCCCCTCCTCTTTTTCTCTCTTTCTTGTCTTCACAGCCACTGTTATTGAACAGAGGAATCTGGACAAAGCAAACGAAAGGCCGCGGACTGTATCCCACAAATCAATCTGTTCTCCTTCCTCCCACACTGACGTGATCAGTTACTGTTGACCCCGAGATAAAGCTCGCTGACTCATTCTCTCTCTCTCTCATTCTCTCTCTCTCCTGCTCCATTCCTCTCTCACCAAATACAGGAAGTACACCTCCTGGGTGTCTCTCCTTTGTCTGTGATTGGTTGATGCAGGATTGACGGGTGTGTCTGCATAGCACACTTAAGGCAGGTAAGGGTTGTAGATTCTAGAATCAAGGAAGGGGGAGGGGAGGCAAAGAGGAGTGAGAACACACTCACACTGCAACTCAGCAAACAAACCACCAACACAGCAGGCTTATAAAAACGTCCCTAACATTCCCTGGAGAAGTAGTAAAGTGGGAAAGAACTCCAAGTTCCACAGAAAAGGAAAGCTAGTTCTTCAGATCACAGTAACAGGATTGGGCAATGACAGAAAAGGAAGAGGGACTTATATATATATGTCAGCTGTACTGTCAGTGCTGCTAGGGCCAGGAGTTTACCCAGACCACGTGACATGATTAGGAAACCTTGGGGCCCGAGTCATTACAAATACCAGTGATTTAAGTATGTAAACAGAGTATTTTTATTAACCATGAGGAATTACTGGAATCTGTAAGATCACTAAATAATATAAATCCATTAGATAATGTGTCAGATAGATGTATTGTAATGCTCCTTTCCGCTGGTATTTTCTGGGGTTCAATGAGGGTGGAGTGTCAGAGTGGAGGGAAGCTACACTCCCTCAGGATGGGAGACAGCAATCAATGGCAATTGAATGATGAAAATAATTTTTGGGGGAAAGAAACTAATCATCGAGTCTGTTGAAAAATATTTGTGGAGAAGCAACTATATTTTTACATCTGTCTGTTCCACCTCTAAATAATCCTATTGTAACCTCATCCCAAGATCAAACATACCTGGAGTGCATGCACTCTGTTTAAACCAATAAATGAAGTGGTGGGCCACCTCTAATCCTTTCATGTAAATACATGAAGGAGGATGCTAATTAGGTTACAGTGACAATCAGAGAAAACAGGTTTGGGCGATATCACCATCACCACTCCACACAGTGATCAGTGAAGAAACGTTGTTGATCCTGGAACATACTTTTGTCTATTCCATTGTGAGCTTGATTTAACTCTTGTTTTTCTTAAAACTGCATTGTTGGTTAAGGGCTTGTAAGTAAGCATTTCACTGTTGTACTCGGCGCATTTGACAAATACAATGTGATTTAATTTGAAGCTGTGCATTGCTGAAGCCATCAATGTCGTTTCACTGATTTACACTGGCTAAAGTAATGGGAAAACACGAGAGAATCGCGAGGGTTTAAATTCGGAACATCACTTACTGTGTGATGTTTGTTCGTTCTTGCCACCCTTACCAAGAACTTCCCAACTACAAATTCCCAAATCAGCTGACAGGGTTGTGAAGCCGTCAAGGGAGGAACATGACCACTACTGTGCTGCTTCACAGCAAGCGAAACGAGGAATCAGGAGAAAGAGAGCGTGTTGTTTGAAATGGAAAAGCGTTGCGGTAGCTTTGATAAAGAAGATCATCAAGACATAACAGCTGCTTTACAAGTGGGATGCACTGTTGAGTGCTACATCCAGAGGGTTTGTGCTGAATGTACAGAGATTGTGACAGACGGTTAAATGGCGTACCTTGACAAGGCAAGAGCAAGATGTATGTCAGAAGTGTAGTATTATCAAATGACATTTTATTTGTCACATGCGCCCAATACAACAGCTGTTACCTTACCGCGAAATGCTTAATTAAAAGCCCTTAACCAACAATGCAGTTCAAGAAATAGAGCTAAGAAAATATTTACTAAATAAACTTTAGTAAAAAGTAGCACAATAAAATTACACAACAATAACGAGGCTATATACAGGGGGTACCAGTACCGAGTCAATGTGCAGGGGTACAGGTTAGTCGAGGTAGTTTCCACATGTAGGTTGGGGTAAAGTGACAATGCACAGATAATAGACAGCAAGTAGCAGCAGTGTAAAAACAAATGGGGTCAATGTAAATAGTCCGGGTGGCCTTTGCTGAACAATTAATCAGTCTTATGGCTTGGGGGTAGAAGCTGTTTAGAAGCCTTTTGGACCTAGACTTGGCGCTCTGCTACTGCTTGCTGTGCGGTAGCAGGGAGAACAGTCTGACTTGGGTGACTGGAGTCTTTGACAATTGTTTTCTGCCTTCCTCTGACACCACCTAGTATATAGGTCCTGGATGGATCTGGGTCCCATGCCAAATCTTTTCAGTCTCCTGAGGGGGAAAAGGTGTTGTCGTGCCCTCTTCATGACTGTCTTGGTGTGTTTGGACCATTTGTTGGTGATGTGGACACCAATGAACTTGAAACTCTCAACACGCTCCACTACAGCCCCTTTGATGTTAATGGGGGCCTGTTTGGCCCACCTTTTCCTGTAGTCCACGATCAGCTCCTTTGTTTTGCTCACATTGAGGAAGAGGTTGTTGTCCTGGCATCACACTGCCAGGTCTCTGACCTCCTCCCTATAGGCTGTCTCATCATTGTCGGTGATCAGGTCTACCACTGTTGTGTCGTCAGCAAACTTAATGATGGTGTTGGAGTCGTGCTTGGCCACGCAGTCGTAGGTGAACAGGGAGTACAGGAGGGGCCTAAGCACGCACCCCTGAGGGGCCCCGGTGTTGAGGATCAGTGTGGCAGATGTGTTGTTGCCTACCCTTACCACCTGGGGGTGGCCTGTCAGGAACCCCTAGGATTCAGTTGCAAAGGGAGGTGTTCAGTCCCAGGGTCCTTAGCTTAGTGATGAGCTTTGTGCGCCCTATGGTGTTGAACGCTGAGATGTACTCAATGAACAGTATTCTCACATAGGTGTTCCTTTTGTCCAGGTGGGAAAGGGCAGTGTGGAGTGTGATTGCGATTGCGTCATCGTAAGGAGACTTATACCTGGAATACGGAGGAGAAATGGAGGGAAAAAGAGAGGCAGAAAAGGTCTAAGAGAGGGAGGGAGGAAGATGGTGAGCTTGAGTCGGTTAAAAATGGTGGAAAATGGTGGGGAAAATGGTGGAAACTTTTGTTTTGATGTTGAGTCTTTGCCCGACAAAGTGACGTTAGGATATATAAGTTATCCTGTATGAGCTTTTGTGTGGAATACATTACGTTGTTACAGGTGTCAAGCTTATGGGCATGTGGCAACAGTGTGTAGGAGGAAGGTTCCTAGGTGTGAGAAGTGTGCAGAAGGGCATGAGACAAAGGAATGTGTAGCATTGGGGAAAGTAGTGGTATGTGTTAATTGTAGGGGTGCCCATGGGGCTGGGGATCAGAAATGTCCCGTACGAGAGAGGCAGGTTGAGGTTTCCAGGGTTAGAGTAGTGCAGAAGTTGTCATATGCTGAGGCAGTGAAGAAAGTACTGTAGAGGAAGATGGGTCAAGTGGGAGGGATCCTAAGAGGAGTGGTTCTGAGTAGAAGATCTGTACCAGTACAGAGGGATAAACCAACAAGTGATATGTTTCAGTAAGATTGGATTTTGGTGATTTATAGCAATGGTTATCAACTGTACTGCAGGGATGGAACGTATATTGCAGAAAACAGAGGTTGTGGTGGCAGCTGCAGAGAGATATTTGGGTGTGCAAGATTTGATGTCAGAATAGTTACAGGGTGTGTTAAGTGTTGGTGTCCCATCCTTTCAGGCTGTTGGCTTGAAGTAGGACTAAATATATTTAAATAGTGGAGAATGGTATTTTTAGAAAAAAAATTGTACTTTTTTTTGTGAGTTTAATGTTAGATGGTAGGGTATTTGTTCGTTTTTTTCCCAGGCAAAGTATTAAGGAGTTATACTCCAGTCTAGTAGATGGCGGTAATGCAACATTTATTGGATGCCAACCGCTGTTAGACTTAATCGAAGAAGAACAGGGTCGTGAAGAATCAACTAGTTCCACTCATTACAACTACAGTCACTTGCTTTGGCAATGTTAACTTATGTTTCCCATGCCGAAGGAGGCCAAGATGGCGGCTTGAACAGACGCTTTTTTATCGAGCTCCGAACCAGACTTCAGAAAGATTGTGAGAAAAAAAACAAGTTTGCAGTCACTACTATTACTGTTTTTATTTGTTCAAGATATAAGAACTTTCCTGTGACTGGAATAAGAATTGGATAATTTATTTTGGCATGTCCATGCGAAATCGTGACAAAAAAGAAAGGAAGAAGCTAGCCGTTCTATTGCTAATCAACAAGAGAGAAACGTGCTTATAGACAACTGCCATAACTACGCTTGCCCTATGGATACTATCATGCTTTCGAATGCTGTTGAAGATGACGAATTCCCCTCTTTACCGGTTACTCCATGCAAACCTCCACCCTCCAAAAAACCCAACATGAACTCTGACATCGTGGCTACCCTCTCCTTACTCATCAACTCCAGGTCTGACGCCATTGAGAAAATGGTTGGCGCGAACACCATGGTTATCGAAGGCATGAAAAAGACTGTGGAGTTTGCATGTGGTGAAATCAAGGATGTGAAAACGAGTGGCAAAAGTTGAAAAAAGTGTGGAAAAGAATAACAATGTCTACCATAGACGTCTCACTGATCTGGAACAATACACAAGAAGCTGGAACCTGAGACTCTACGGCTTGCCAGAGGTGGCGAATGAAGATGTGCGAGGAGAGGCTATCCGCATCTGCCAAGAAGTTATGCCTGCAGAGAACAAAGTTGGTGATACCACCGACGTTGTGCATCGCCTCGGCAAGAAGCAACAGCAAAACGATTCAAGTCCAAGGGGTATCATCATCCTCTTCACTGCCAGATTCTACAGGGATGCTGTCTGAAAAGCTGCTAGGAAGAACGCCTTCCTTCAGAGCCATGGTATGCGTTTCGCCGAGCATCTCAGCCCGGAGGACATAGAAAGAAGGAACAAGTTGTGGCCAATGATCAAGAAAGCACGAAATGAGGGAAAGGCTGCTTACTTCGGCGGAGGACGAGGCTTCATCAACGGTTCAGAAATCCATATTCCTCCCTAGAATCTCACCAGAAGGAACAGATTGATGGTTTCGGCCATGGTATTCTCATTTTCCTTGTATTGATTAACGTTACCTAACAAGCATCAGGTGACTATTTTTATTATTTTGTTCTTGTATGACCAGAAGGCCTATTTTGTTTACAAACTTACAAAGAAGACTGAAAGTTGTATTTATTTTTTATGTATACAGCAACTAAGAGACTGTTTTAAAGGGCATACAGGTCTGCTCTGACTTTACACGGTTATTGTTCTATTTAGTTATTAATACTTATTTCCAAGTGAAAAAGGTCTTAGGAACATGTATATGTAAAACATTTTTTATTCATTTTGTTTATGATCAGTTTTCACCTGCGCTAAAATAGTAGGTACCCTTTTATTTAAATGATTATTTTGTATTTTATTTCTCAGAATAGTTCCTGATGACACTAAAGAGAGTTTTTAGTCTCTCTTACTACATAGAACCCTTGGTTTGGTCTTGAACATCATTTTCTGTTGAGTTGAATTTCAAAAGCTGGATAACATCCAGCTCAGAGTTTATGGAATAAGCTATTTTCACTTTAAGTTGACTTAAATGGTGCAGATCTCGGTTCCTTAACGCTTACGTTCCTAAGTTTGACTCTTCCGTTGGTAGGCAGCTCCTGACTAGCCGGCGGCTCAGGCAGCTCCTGACTGGCGGGTGGCTCCGGCAGCTCCTGACTGGCGGGCGGCTCCGGCGGCTCCTGACTGGCGGGCGGCTCCGGCGGCTCCTGACTGGCGGGCGGCTCCGGCGGCTCCTGACAGGCGGGTGGCTCCGGCGGCTCCTGACTCGCGGGCGGCTCTGGCGGCTCCTGACTGGCTGGCGGCTCCTGACTGGCGGGCGGCTCTGGCGGCTCCTGACTGACGGACGGCTCTGGCGGCTCCTGACTGGAGGGCGGCTCTGGCGGCTCCTGACTGACGGACGGCTCTAGCGGCTCCTGACTGACGGACGGCTCTAGCGGCTCCTGACTGACGGACGGCTTTGAAGGCTCAGGCCAGTGCGGCGAGGTGGAATAGCCCGCACTGGGCTGTGCTGGCGAACCGGGGACACCATGCGTAAGGCTGGTGCCATGTACGCCGGCCCGAGGAGACGCACTGGAGACCAGATGCGTTGAGCCGGCTTCATGGCACCTGGCTCAATGCCCACTCTAGCCCGGCCGATACGTGGAGCTGGGATGTACCGCACCGGGCTATGCACACGTACAGGAGACACCGTGCGCTCTTCCGCATAACACGGTGTCTGCCCGTACTCTCGCTCTCCACGGTAAGCCCGGGAAGTTTGCGCAGGTCTTCTACCTGACTTCGCCACACTCCCCTTCAGCCCCCCCCCCCCCCCCCCCAATACATTTTTGGGGTTTCCTCTCGGGCTTCCTTGCCAGCCGTGTTCCCTCGTAACACCAGTTCCCTTTCGCAGCTACCTCCGCTCTCCTAGCTGCCTCCACCTGTTCCCATGGAAGACAATCCCTTCCAGCCAGGATCTCCTCCCATGTGTAGCAACCCTTTCCGTCCAACACGTCTTCCCAAGTCCATTCCTCCTGACATCGCTGCTGCTGCTGCCGCTGCTGCCCGTTACCACGCTGCTTGGTCCGAGTTTGGTGGGTGATTCTGTAAGGGCTTTCGTCGGTAGAAGGAGAGGAGGACCAAAGCGCAGCGTGGTATGTATCCATATTTATTAGAATACTTCTTCAATACGAATAAAACCAACGGAGCTACAGTCCTGAACTAGAGAACATAAAACACATGAACGCACGAACAGGAACAATCACCCACAAACCAACAGTGAAAACAGGCTGCCTTAATATGGTTCCCAATCAGAGACAATGACAAACACCTGCCTCTGATTGAGAACCATATTAGGCCAAACAACAAACCCAACATGGAAACACAAAACATAGAATGCCCACCCAGCTCACGTCCTGACCAACTAAACAAAGACTAAACAAAGGAAATAAGGTCAGGAACGTGACAGACTCATCCTACTACAGTTTATACTTTTATATAATCTTTGTTGTTTTGTCTTTGTCTATAGTTTCTCTTAATGCTAGGGGGTTTCGGAAGAATGTGAAGCGCAAGTCCTTATTTTTATTTGCTAAACAGTTTCGAACAGATTTCTGCTTTTTTCAAGAGTCTCACTCGTCACAGTGGGGCAACGATATTTGGCTTTCCCATGGATCTGAACGCTCCGCTGGTATCACTACAATGAAAAATACCTTTTGGTGGTAATATTCTACGCTCGGAATGTGACCCCTTTGGTCACTTTATTTGTCTTGTGATCAGTTACAATGACATTACGCTCATTACTGTAAACTTCTACAGGTACAAGACCAAACATGAGAATGATGAGTTGCTTGAATCTATAGAGAAACATATACTTAATTGTTATCTAAATTTCCAAATTTGTTATTATTGATAGGAGGGGACTTTAACATTACTATAGATAATTAAACTGATAGATGGCCCCCAGGTAGGCCAACCAATCAGAATTTGGGTTTAATTATTTTTATGGAAAAGTTTGATCTTACTGATATATGGAGAGGTTTCCGGCCGACAGATCTTTCACTTGGAGTAACAAAACAGGTTCCAGACAATCCAGAATAGATTTTTGGCTTATATCCAAATGTATTGATGATGAGTGTGTTACTACAAATATTTGTACTACTCCCCTCACAGACCACAGGGCCATTTACATTGATATCAAAATGTTTACCCCTGATACTAACCTTGGTAGACCAAACTAAAATAAAGACATAAAAGGAACTAAGGTCAGAACGTGACAGTACCCCCCCCCCCCCCCAAAGGTGGCCGCAAAACCTGAACCTATAGGGGAGGGTCTGGGTGGGCATTTACCTGGAGCTCTGGAGCGGGACGAGGCCCCCACCATAGTCTCGGCCCACTTCTGTGACACCTTAGGAGCGGCGACCCTCGTCACCGACCCTGGATTGGAGACCCTAGTAAAGGGCACCACTGGACAGACGGGCGGCTCAGGACAGACGGGCGGCTCAGGCGGCTCAGGACAGACGGGCGGCTCAGGCGGCTCAGGACAGTTGGGCGGCTCAGGACAGACGGGCGGCTCAGGCGGCTCAGGACAGACGGGACCACCTATAGGGAGGAGACGGAGAGATAGCCTGGTGCGTGGGGCTGCCACAGGACCCACCAGACTGGGGAGACCTACAGGAGGCCTGGTGCTTGGAGGAGGCACCGGAAGGACCGGGCTGTGGGGGAGCACTGGAGCTCTGGTGCGCAGCCTTGGCACCACTCCCCCAGGCTGGATGACTACTCTAGCCCGGACCCTCCAGAGTGCAGGCACAGGTTGAGCCGGGCTGTGGGTGAGCACTGGAGATCTGGTGCATACTACGCGCACCTCCCCCTTAGGCTCAATTCCCACATTCGCCCGGCACGAGCGGAGCGCAGGCATAGGACGCACTGCACCCTCCCAGCGCCCCGGAGACACAGCACGCAGAGCCGGCGCAGGATACCCTGGAACAAAACGGCGTACCGGAGACCAGACATGCTGAGCAGGCACAATACACCCTGGCTGGATGCCCACACTCGCATGACACTTTCGGGGGGCTGTCCTATAGCGCACCGGGCTATGGGCGCGTACTGGTGCGCTTACCCGCATAACATCGGGGGACCCTTACCACCGACCCCGGACCGGGGACCCTCGCAGCGGGCCCCGGACAGGAGGGCGACTCTGGCTGCTCCGGACAGGAGGGCGACTCTGGCTGCTCCGGACAGGAGGGCGACTCTGGCTGCTCCGGACAGGAGGGCGACTCTGGCTGCTCCGGACAGGAGGGCGACTCTGGCTGCTCCGGACAGGAGGGCGACTCTGGCTGCTCCGGACAGGAGGGCGACTCTGGCTGCTCCGGACAGGAGGGCGACTCTGGCTGCTCCGGACAGGAGGGCGACTCTGGCTGCTCCGGACAGGAGGGCGACTCTGGCTGCTCCGGACAGGAGGGCGACTCTGGCTGCTCCGGACAGGAGGGCGACTCTGGCTGCTCCGGACAGGAGGGAGACTCTGGCTGCTCCGGACTGGAGGGAGACGCTGGCTGCTCCGGACTGGAGGGCGGCGCTGGAGGCTCCGGACTGGAGGGCGACGCTGGAGGCTCCGGACTGGAGGGCGACGCTGGAGGCTCCGGACTGGAGGGCGACGCTGGAGAATCCGGACTGGAGGGCGTCGCTGGAGGCTCCGGACTAGAGGGCGTCGCTGGAGGCTCCGGACTAGAGGGCGTCGCTGGAGGCTCCGGACTAGAGGGCGTCGCTGGAGGCTCCGGACTAGAGGGCGTCGCTGGAGGCTCCGGACTAGAGGGCGTCGCTGGAGGCTCCGGACTAGAGGGCGTCGCTGGAGGCTCCGGACTAGAGGGCGTCGCTGGAGGCTCCGGACTAGAGGGCGTCGCTGGAGGCTTTGGACTAGAGGGCGTCGCTGGAGGCTCCGGACTGACATCCTTCGTTGGAGGCCTCGTGCCATAACTCCTCACTGGAGGTTCCGTGCCATGGATCCTCACTGGAGTCTTCGTGCCATGGATCATCCCAGGAGGCTTCGTGCCATGGATCATCACTGGAGGCTTTGTGCCATGGATCATCACTGGAGGCTTCGTGCCATGGATCATCACTGGAGGCTTCGTGCCATGGATCATCCCAGGAGGCTTCGTGCCATGGATCATCACAGGAGGCTTCGTGCCATGGATCATCACTGGAGGCTTCTTGCCATGGATCATCACTGGAGGCTTCGTGCCATGGATCATCACTGGAGGCTTCGTGCCATGGATCATCACTGGAATGGAGAGACACACAGGAGGCCTGGCTCTGGGAGAAGGCACAGGACTCACCAGGCTGGGGAGACATGCAGGAGGGTTAGGGCTTAGCACAGGCACAGAACTCACCAGGCTGGGGAGACATGCAGGAGGCCTTGGCCGAGGCACCGGATGCACTGGACCGTGGAGGCACACTGACGGTCTCGAGCGCAGAGCTAGCACAACTCGTCCTGGCTGGATCCCCCCTGTAGCCCAGCAAGTGTGGGGAGTTGGAACAGGCCGCACTGGGCTGTGCTGGCGAACCGGGGACACCGTGCGTAGGACTGGTGCAGTATACCCCGGGCCGAGGAGACGCACTGGAGACCAGATGAGCTGAGCCGGCATCATCCCTCCTGGCTCGATGCCCACTCTAGCCCGGCCGATTCGAGGAGCTGCGATGTAGCGCACCGGGCTATGCGTGCGCACTGGGGACACCGTACGCTTAGCCGCATAATACGGTGCCTGCCCAGTCACTCTCTTGCCACGGTAAGCACGGGGAGTTGGCTCAGGTCTCCTACCTGAGTCCGCCAATCTCCCTGTGTCCCCCCCCCAAAAAATTCTGGGGCTGCCTCTCGTGCCCGTTACCTCGAGCCAATTCCTCGTAGTGTCGCCGCTCCGCTCTAGCTGCCTCCAGCTCCTCTTTCGGACGGCGATACTCCCCCGGCTGTGCCCAGGGTCCCTCGCCGTCCAAAATCTCCTCCCATGTCCATGAGTCCAGATAACGCTACTGCTCGATACCACGCTGCTTGGTCCTTGGTTGGTGGGTAATTCTGTAACGGCTGTCGTCGGAAGAAGGTGAAGACCAAAACGCAGTGTGGTAAGTGTTCGTCATGTTTAATAGAAACTGAACACTAAAAAGCAAAAACAACACAGTGACAACCAAAACAGCTCCGTCAGGTGCAACACACACTAAACAGAAATTAACCACCCACAAGCACAGGTGGGAACAGGCTACCTAAGTATGATTCTCAATCAGAGACAACGATAGACAGCTGCCTCTGATTGGGAACCATACCAGGCCAAACACATAGAAATACAAAACACCAGATGCTTTTCAACTTTCTGTGGAGAAACCGTCCCCTTTACATTAGGAAAACTGTTGTAATGAACACCTATGAGAATGGTGGGCTGAATTTTCTGGACTTTGCTACCTTAAATAATAATTTTAAGATCAATTGGATAAAACAATTCCTTATTAGACCCACTTCTATGTGGAATTTTATTCCTCATCATGTCTTCTCTACTTTTGGTGGAGATTAACTTCATGTTGGCTTGCAATTATAATATTGACAAAGTTTCCGTGAAACTTTCTGTTTTTCATCGGCAGGTTTTCTTGTCATGGTCCTTAATTTATAAGCATAATTTTTCTCCACACAGATAATATATGTGGAATAATCGAGATATATTGTATAAAAATACTTCTTTGTTTTTAGAATATTGGTTTCCGAAATAATATCCTATTGGTGAGCCAACTGGTAAATGCAGAGCGTCTTTTACTTAGTTATAAGGAATTGTTATCACTTTACAAGGTCTCTGTAACACCTAAAGATTTTGCAATTGTTTTAGATGCCATTCCCTCAGGTGTTGCTCTGTTATTCAGGAACGTGTCAAGACCTGACCCTCAGAGCCTACCTTCTATTGACCCTGTTGACTCATCAGAAGGAAAGATTTGTTTCTCTTTTGGTCCATTCAACAACAGAGCGATACGAACCTTGTTTCAGCAGGATGTTGTATCTATACCTTATCTTTAACTTAAAGACCCTTGCTCCCTTCGGTCTCAACGTAGACTTTGATCTGAAGCCATTCTTGTGATTATTGTGACTTTGCCATTGTAATTGATTATAAGCTTGTGTAGTCTAAAATGAATCTATGATCGTATGCTATCCATTGTTTTTTTGTATGCTGCTCTTTGTATGCCATTTTAATATTTGAGAATTAACTAATGATATTAGGCCACTTTTGGCCATGATTACAGACACCTGTGTGTCTTTTGACACTATATAAACGAGTCATCCCGCAGTGTTTGTGATTATACCCTGATGAAGACAGCGTGGCTGTCGAAACGTTGGATATTAATTTTTTTTGCATCTGAGCTCCTAGAGTGTGCGGCTCTCCTTTATTTTCAAGTTTTCTACTCCGCTAGCCAGCACCTCACCTAAATAGGTGTGCGTTTCTTTTTCTTCTAGATTGTATACCTTATGTCATGCCTTATTGGAATGGATTTATTGATAATATCTGTTGGGAAAAAGTTTGGATGTTGCCACACATACCTACTTGTTAACAAAATTAAGGAAGTTTCCTTTAAAATTATTCATAAATATTATCCTGCCAACCACTATATGAAGAAGTTTAAGGAAAACATCAACTAAAATTGTTCCTTTTGTAATGACCACTCAGAAACAGTGTTGCATCTTTTTTGGCATTGTATTCATGTAAGAAAACTGTGGCAAGACATCAGTAGATTTATAATTGAACACATTTATGAAGATCTTACACTATTGTGGAGAGATGTACTGCTTGGATTCTTTACCTACGATAGAAATAAAATAAGCTCAAACATTTTAATGTAATTCATTTCATTATTCTTTTGGCCAAATTTCATATTCACAAATGTAAATTTACAAACAAAACACCACATTTTCTTACCTTACAAAAATAAATTGAACTGTATTTTAAGACAATTAAATACTCTACTAACAAGCTGTTAGAATTATAAGTGTATGTGTGCCCCTTAAGGTCCTTGTGTAATGTGATGTTGTACCCCCTAGCCCAATTGTCTTTTGTATATTATTTATATATACTTGTGTTCCCACATGTACTTTCTGTATTGATTTGTTGTTAATGAAAATACATTTAAAGAAAATCCCATGCCAATAATGCCCCATGAATCGAATAGTTAGAACAATGAGACAGTTATTTCACTGGCTGTATAAATATGAAAAATCCGCTTCCTCTAGCGGGTAGTGGGAGAAGATGGAACAATATGGATTTTGCCGAGATCCTGCAAATATTATCATCAATTAAACATTTGATCTCAATACACTTTTCTGTTCCCAAAACTAGAATCTGTTATGAACAGAATGGACTAAGTTTTGTAGACTTCACCCATTTTCATAAGTTTTTAAAAAATCGCGCTGTTTAGGAGTGCAAAGGCGAATTTAGTTATTGCACACACACACACATTTCACAGAGTAGGCGTTCCCTAACGGAAATATGAGATATATACTAGAACGCGCCAATAGGATATCGCTAGCGCGTGCTTGGTTCTGCCCACTACGACTCATTTGATACCATTGGAAACGACAAGCTGTGGTCTGTCTTGGTTTAGTTAAATCTTTGCTACAGTCAACTGCGTTTCCTTGTTTAGTTCAACTTCCGCATCTGACATAAAGTAACGCTAGACGCTGTATAATGATTTTATAGCATAAATAGTTTGTATTAAAGTACTTATAATAGCGGACTGTTAACGAACATGGTTATGTAATTGTGCGTGATCGAAATTGATTACCAGGTGTTAGTCTGTTGCATTTGCATGACAAAACAGGGGACACGGTGTGTCATTTAGTTAGCTTAGCTTGCTTTTGCTAGCTACTTGATCAGATCAGCTAGATTGTAGCCACTTCAACCTACACTATTCATTGGCTACGCCAACGGAATAGCTGGCTACATCTTTTCAGAATGAAGGTATGTCTAAAAGTTGTTTGTTACAGTATTCAGGATGCGTAACGTTCTACAACGTTTCAAAAGTTGCATGACAGCTGCTTTGTTAATTACGGCTTTACCTATTTCGCAATGATATACGACATCTACCACGGTGTTCATGTCAAGCTCGTTTCTGTAATTGAACGTTCAATTCAACACAGTTGATGTTCGACAGTTTTGCATTGAGTGCTCACGGAATGTTGCAGCAACCATCCTGAATGCACCTTAGGTCAGGGGTGTGCAAGTCAAGATGGCGGGCTAGTTTCATTTCCTCCTGCAAACAGTGATGTTATGCCGCGTTCAAAACAACTGAACTCAGAAATCTCCAACTTCCGAGCGTTCAAGACAACTGAAAATTCGAAGAGACGAGCTCCGATCATTTAAAAAAAAACTGTCCTACTCCTAATTCCAACTCGGGAACTATAAATAGGGCCTCTAGAGCTCCGACTTTCTGAGCTATAGATCAGTGACGTCATGATTTGACCTCGTATTTTTCCGAGTTCTCTTGAACGCACCATTCTTGTAAACCGCTTTGCTGCGCATTTTACTTGTCAGAGTTCACATGGTCTGACTCGCTGTTGTAGCGGAGTTTTGTCTTGGTAGGCCTACTTGCACATGATATGTATCTCATGTCTTGGGAATAACAGAAATGGTGACAGTGTACAAAACATTAGGAACACCGTCCTAATATTGAGTTGCACCCTGCTTTCCCCTCAGAACAGCCTCAATTATTTGGGGCAGGGACTCTACAAAATGTCGAAAGCTTTCCACAGGGATGTTGACTTCAATTTTTATTTTTATTTTTTATTTTACCGTTATTTTACCAGGTAAGTTGACTGAGAACACGTTCTCATTTGCAGCAACGACCTGGGGAATAGTTACAGGGGAGAGGAGGGGGATGAATGAGCCAATTGTAAACTGGGGATTATTAGGTGACCATGATGGTTTGAGGGCCAGATTGGGAATTTAGCCAGGACACCGGGGTTAACACCCCTACTCTTACGATAAGTGCCATGGAATCTTTAATGACCTCAGAGAGTCAGGACACCCGTTTAACGTCCCATCCGAAAGACGGCACCCTACACAGGGCAGTGTCCCCAATCACTGCCCTGGGGCATTGGGATATTTTTTAGACCAGAGGAAAGAGTGCCTCCTACTGGCCCTCCAACACCACTTCCAGCAGCATCTGGTCTCCCATCCAGGGCCTGACCAGGACCCACCCTGCTTAGCTTCAGAAGCAAGCCAGTAGTGGTATGCAGGGTGGTATGCTTCCCGCAGTTGTGTCAAGTTGGCTGGATGTCTTTTTGGGTGATGGACCATTCATGATACACACAGGAAACTGTTGAGCTTGGAAAACCCCAGCAGCGTTGCACTCAAACCGTTGCGCCTGGGCACCTACTACCATACCTCCTTCAAAGGCACTTAAATCTTTTGTCTTGCCCATTCACTCTCTGAATGGCTAACACATACAATCCATGTGCTTAAAAATCCTTCTTTAACCTGTCTTATCCCCTTCATCTATATTGATTGAAGTGGATTTAACAGGTGATATCAATAAGAGATCATAGCTTTCACCTGTTCAGTATGTAATGGAAAGAGCACGTGTTCCTAATGTTTTGTATAATCATTGTAAATATCACAAGGAAGGTATATTTTCTCAGTAGTCCTACTACAGCATTAAAAGTGCAGCACTCGTTTACTGCTTTTATCGGTGTCATTGTGTCCAAATGAATTGGTTAGGCAATGAATCAGTCATGCAGTGAAACAGACCAAATAAGCCTTACAAAGTATAGTATTTTAATCGTGTACCATTATATATTTTCCCCAGGTGTCCATGTCACCCCCACACACAGCAACGTCTGTGCGGCTGTTAGTTCTGGCTGTTCAGCTGGTCTTGTTGGTGTGTGGAGGCCAGGCCAGTGACGACACCAAGAGGTGTAAGCTGTTCTCTGATTCCCCGGCAGAACGGAAGGTCCTCAGTCTTCTAGAACCGCTCACTAACAAGACGTAAGGAATGACTGTTTTAGAAATGGAAGAAAACATAGAAATATCTGTGGTATATCCTATTGCTTTACCAGGTGAGGGGTATCAAAGCAAGGGTTAGCAAAAAAGTAAGACCACGCACACTGACGTCCATTGCTTGGGGAGATGAAATTATACTTTGTCAGCTGTCGCAGAAATTAGCTTTGCATGATGGTATAAAAAGGTTATTGTTCAGCAGTCAGGAGGCCACATTATGCTTGGAAACTCCCTTAGTTTAAATTTTCCAGAGATTGTTCATTCTAGTCTACATCAATGTAACATCACACGTAAAACTTATACAAGGTAACGTTACCACAGTTTTTTTCCCACGGTTCCCTTGGTTACAGTTTCTCGGTGGCGACGACAAGCGGCAAGGAGAGCTACACGTACAAGTTCCAGGTGTGTGGGGATGCGGGGAAAACGGTAGGAGCGGGACTTGTTCAGATCGACCAGAAGGGGGAAAAAAGTGAGACAGTGCTTGGCCTATACACTGCAACACAGGCTATCGGAGGAAGTAAGAATGTCCGGGTTCTTTATCTTTTCCTTTGAAAAAGTCATGTGGCGTTCGTATCAGTGTGTTACGGTATATCATAGTATCTCTGTAAGTCAGCTCTAGCATGACCAGATGTAGTGATGCGCTATCTCTCTCGCTCGCTCTTTCTCTCGCTCTCTGCTACCCATCACCCCCTACAGGTGACTGGGTGATGTTGATCTACAGCAACGGCACCAAGTATGACGCCCACTGTTCCAAGGAGATGAGGAAAGCCATCGTCATGATCTCTTGCAACAGAGGAGTGGAAATGGTGGGAGAGAGGGAGGGAGGGTTTGGTCCAAATTCTTCAATGTATATAGATCACTGTGGTGTGGTGATTTGTCATGACTCTCTCCCTGTCACACATTGATGCACACCTTTCTACATCCCCGCCTATTGAACTCCCTCTTGCTAAAACCTCTGTCTTCCTCTCTTTCTCTCACTCTCCCCATGTATCTCTTAGGGGAAGCTGGAAGTGGTGTTGGAGGAGAGGGAGAGGAACACGGACTGTTTCTATCTGTTTGAACTGGACTCCAGTGCTGTCTGTCCTGCTCTGCCATCCCAGCTCAGTGCAGGTTCCATAATACTCATAATGTTAGTACTAAGATTATGCATCCTTCCTGATTACACACATTCCAGTGACTACAGAAATACTTAGACTTATCCCCAACCTGCTGGCTGGCATGCAGGGCAGCAACCAAGGCTCTCCATTTGTCTCTCCAACAAATACTCAATACCCATGAAATGGACTTGTCATTTGCTCACAACAAACAAAGCTACAAGACCAAGCAAAACGGATCATATTTACATATTTATTGGTATTCATTATGATAATGGTCTCTTATTTCCTCAACGCTTAACAAAACAGAACACCAGAATAATTATCACTGTGAATCATTTTGATGTTTGTTCATGTGTCAATTAATGGGATGCGTTTCCAACTGGGGATTTGACACCATTTTTTTAAATTTTATTTTTCATTCCTCTGTCCCAGTGGGTTTGTCCTCTTGTCAGTGTACCTCATTTGTGGATTCCTCTACCAGCGGTTGATTGTCGGGGCCAAAGGGTTGCAGCAGTTCCCCAACTATGTCTTCTGGACGCAGGTTGGCAACCTGGCAGCGGTGAGTGTTTGTAGAAGTCACATCACTGTCTCACGTCAGGTGGCGTCACTACTACGTGAAGCTCGTCTCTCAACCGTTCTGTCTTGTAGGACGAGGACCTTATCAGAAAAAAATCTAGATTTTGCTCATCCGCCTAACACTAATTCCGAAAATCGCTCCTCTCTTGGTAGCGATGACGTACTGGCTACTACGGCAAATTATGCTCGCTCAGCTGAGCAAACGTGCTCCAGCTAGCAGCCCAGTGCAAGCTGTTTGAATGGCCATACAGTAGCTAGTTTGCCAGCTTGATGAAGTACGGCAGCAAAGTTCTGGGACTGTTCTCAGAAATCAGCATGTATCTGACTCGAACAGATGGCACTGTGCCTCGCTACTTTGGAACATTTGGCCAATGCGATAATGTCCCAGAGAGCAGTCATCTGTGCCTTTGAACTCTGCGCGCTAATTACAGCAGAACCGATATCATAAACTAATTTATCCATTAGCTGGAACTTCACTACGCTAGCTAGAGGGAGTATTCAGCATGGAGTGTGTGAACTGGCATTATTAACATCCCTGCCTTTCATTTCATATGGATTGATTTGAGACTGGTTCAGTAAGCAGACACGAGCTAGCTAGCACATTTCGAATTTCATAAATACTGATTCTACCACCACAAAATACCTTAGCTAGAGAATTAGCTAGTGACGACTTGCTCATGAAAAAACATCAATATTAGCTACAGGTTTATTGTTTTAGGTAAGATTAACTCTGACTCTTTTGAAGATGAAAGGGGGTTTAGTGGACGATGTCACCTTGGTAACATGTTTTAGCTTCTTTCTAGCTATGCCATGAGTGTTTGCGAGTTATCAGATAGTTCAGTGCAGATGGCCGTTGCACTATCTGACGTGAGACTATGGACGTCACATATCTCTCTGGTACAATCCCAAACCAAACCCTATCCCCTACGAGTGTTTTAGGTTGGAAGAGGTTATATGGGTTGATTTTGGATTCAGGGTCTGTTGAAGAAGGGTATATGGGTTGATTTGGTATTTTAGTGTCTATGTTTGGGGCGGCAGGTAGCCTAGTGGTTAGAGCTCGAATCCCCGAGCTGACAAGGTAAAAAATCTGTCGTTCTGCTCCTGAACAAGGCAGTTCCTAGGCCGTCATTGTAAATAAGAATTTGTTCTTAACTGACTTGCCTAGTTAAATAAATGTTAAATATAAAAATATGTTGGATGGTATATGGGTTGATTTGGTATTTTAGTGTCTATGTTGAAGGAGGGTATATGGGTTGATTTGGGATTCAGGGTCTATGTTGGAGGGTATATGGGTTGATTTGGGACTCAGGGTCTATGTTGAAGGAGGGTATATGGGTTGATTTGGGATTCAGGGTCTATGTTGAAGGGTATATGGGTTGATTTGGGATTGTGTCTATGCATTACTTGAGGGCACTTAGCTGTTCTTTTGAGGGCTGGGATTGGCTGGTCAGTCATAACTCTTCTCACTCTCTCTCTCCCTCACCCTCAGGATGGATGTAATTTCGTGTTTAGGACACAGGGCACCGAAGAGGAACCTCCCACATACAGGGGTGTGTCCACAGAGCCAGAGGAGCAGCCAGAAGAGAGGGATGACCACTTGCTTCCCATGTGATCTGATGTCAGTACTGGGAGGGATCTATCCCACATGACGCTTTTGACGCTTTGGATAGATATTGCCCTTAGGCACAGATCTAGGATCATCACTTACTCTCTCCAAATCCGGAGAAACATAAAACTGACCTCAGTTCAGTGTCTAGCCGCAACTTCATCCTAGTTCATTTTGACAGTTTCAGGGATGAGTTTAGAGGTGGGCACACCAGTTTATGGAAGGCTGGAGGATCTATGATTCCAAAACACTTAGTTTGTTATATTAGATGGTAAGTCACCTGTCCTGGTTAACATGGCACAGGCGTCATTATTTGGAGGTGGCAACAAAAACCTGGATACACTTTTTTTTCCTTTCATGACCTGGAGTGGCCACCTCTGGATGGAGAGTGACGTCTCAAAAATGGACTCTGTTACATCTGGTTCATCTGGCACAATAGGTGTCGTTACTAGTTAACACTGCCACAAAGTTATGAACCCCGCCTATTTCTACAATTTATCTTCTTAAAATCTGATTTTTAAACCTAACTAACCTTAACCACACTGATAACCTGATGCCTAACCCTGACTTTTAAATTGAGACCAAAATAAAAAGATTGTTTTCATTCATTTTCACGATAGAGCCAATTTTGACTTTGTGGCTGTCTAATCTAGTGGAAACCGTAAGGCCTTTCTGACGTGTTAGTGCTGACACAATGCAACCATAGGAACAGTTTCTAACACGTGACTCCCATCCAGTTTGTTTCAGTAGCTGATGGCTGTGTACTGACTCGTAGGTCACACTTTATTTGAAGGACTGCTTATGCACTGCTTAGAATTATTTTTACATGGTAATATTACAGTAAGTGAATACGTAGGCTTTTGTTCATGATTTATATGCTTACAGGTCATTGTAATTTAAATGGTTTATACATTTAAAATGGTTAGATATATTTACTATTGTTAAGAAATAATAAACTCACTTAGCCTAAAGTTTTCAAATGGGTAAAAATATTTAATAACGACCTTCAAATTAAGTTGGACCACAATACACTACAGTACAGAGCCATTCCAACCAATGTACTGCTAGACACACACATTTAGTCCGTGTTGCTATTTTAGAGTAGGATGCTGACTGGGCCTTGACCAAAATGTACAAATGTACCCGTTATACCTTTTCCTTAGCTATTTGAAGAGTAGGGTTGGAACCTATTCCATTTTAATTCTGTTCCCATTTTAATTCTGTTCCCATCAGTTCACTTCCTATGTTGACAAAATTGAAATGGCATTGACCCCAACCATGGTACTGAGTAGTAGCCTACTATTATGCTGTGTTCATAACCAAGTGGGAAGGTGGTACTTACCAGTTGTGAAGTTGTAAATACCAGTTGGGTTCATTTTACAATCTTTGAATTCGTTGAGAAATGCTGATTGGCTAATGGCCAACAAGCGGCGTCAACTGTAAATTAAAAGTACAGCTTTCACGCTTGTAAACAAATTATAGTGTTAAAAATCCATATTAATAGATTGCTTTTTATAAATAATGTTTTGCATTTTATAAATAATGTTTTGTTGCATTTAACAGCCAAAAATGCTGTTATCGAGGTCATTTTCTTATAGGTGATGTCAGAGGTCACCATGAGGGAGAAGTCGGAGCTCAGGGATCATAGACAAGTTTCCGACTAGTAATTACCAGTTGGAAATATCCACTTGAACACCTTTCCCAGTCGTATGTGGTAAATACCACCTTCCCACTTGGTTACGAACGCAGAATTAATGATACTGAGGACATTGATGATGATTTTGTAATATAATGCTGTGATTGAACAGGTCCTTCAGAAGGCACTTTGTGTTCAACAGTAAAATGGAGGAACTTAAGTAATTTATATAATCAAGAGAAATACACATGTACTATCTGTGACGTGGGTGAATTTTTTTTTTTTTTTTTTTTTTTGCTTTGTGGTGTTTATAAAATAAAATAAAACTAACCCATGGCACTCGCTTAGTTCAATCAAGACCTGAAAGATCGCATTAGTTAGACCCGACCCAGCGCAACAGGCCCCAATGAGATGTGGCGAAATGGATCAGAACTAAACCAGGGGTTTAGGGTTCAATGGATTTGGTCAGTTCTGACTTTGGCTTTAGTTTGTGATGCTATTTGTACTTGCAGATGAGGGGAAGAGTAAAAGAGAATTTGTTTAGTTTGTTTTGTGCTTTTGCATCAAAATTAAATATTAAAGAGTTTGATTACAGTTCTGAATCTGTCATGTATGACACGTTTTAGTGTGCTGGTGTGTTAGCAGGGGCAATTAACTCCCTAAGCAACACAATGTAAAACCTAATAAATATATTTTTAAAACAACTGCTCTCTGTATGTACTGATAAAATATGATTCATATTTAAGCAATATTTAACTAATATGCAACTGGTAAGGGCTGTTCTAATGCACGCCGCGACGCGGAGTGACTGAATACAGCCCTTAGCCGTGGTATATTGGCCATATACTGTACCACAAACACCCAAGGTACATTATTGCTATTATAGACTAGTTACCAATGTAATTAGAACAGTAAAAAGTCATTTTTTGTCATACCAGTGGTATACGGTCTGATATACCACAGCTTTCAGCCAATCAGCATTCAGGGCTCGAACCACCCAGTTTATAAACATGATACAGATAAATAAACTCAGCAAAAAAAGATGTCTCTTTTTCAGGACCCTGTCTTTCAAAGATAATTCGTAAAAATCCAAATACCTTCACAAATCTTCATTGTAAAGGGTTTTAACACTGTTTCCCATGCTTGTCCAATGAACCACAGACAATTAATAAACATGCACCTGTGGAACGGTCGTTAAGACACTACCAGCTTACAGACGGTAGGCAATTAAGGTCACAGTTATGAAAACTTAAGGCACTAAAGATGCTTTTCTACTGATTCTGAAAAACACCAAAAGAAAGATGCCCAGGGTCCGTGCTCATCTGCGTGAACGTGCCTTAGGCATGCTGCAAAGAGGCATGAGGACTGCAGATGTGGCCAGGACATTAAATTGCTATGTCCATACTGTGAGATGCCTAAGACAGCGCTACAGGGAGACAGGACGAATAGCTGATCGTCCTCGCAGTGGCAGACCACGTGTAACAACACCTGCACAGGATCGGTACATCTGAATATCACACCTGTGGGACAGGTACAGGATGGCAACAACAACTGCCCGAGATTCACCAGGAACACACAATCCCTCAATCCCTCAGACTGTCCACAATAGGCTGAGAGAGGCTGGACTGAGGGCTTGTAGGCCTGTTGTAAGGCAGGTCCTCACCAGACATCACAGACAACAACCCACCGTCGCTGGACCAGACAGGACTGGCAAAAAGTGCTCTTCACTGACGAGTCGCAGTTTTGTGTCACCAGGGGTGATGGTTGGATTCAAGTTTATCGTCGAAGGAATGAGCGTTACACCCAAGGCCTGTACTCTGGAGCGGGATGGATTTGGGGGTGGAGGGTCTGTCATGGTCTGGGGCGGTGTGTCACTACATCATCGGACTGAGCTTGTTGTCATTGCAGGCAATCTCAACGCTGTGCGTTACAGGGAAGACACCCTCCTCCCTTTGGTACCCTCCTCTCATGTGGTACCCTTCCTGCAGGCTCATCCTGACATGACCCTCCAGCATGACAATGCCACCAGAGATACTGCTCGTTCTGTGCGTGATTTCCTACAACACAGGAATGTCAGTGTTCTGCCATGGCCAGTGAAGAGCCCGGATCTCAATCCCATTGAGCACGTCTGGGACCTGTTGGATCGGAGGGTGAGGTCTAGATTCCCCCCAGAAATGTCCGGGAACTTGCAGGTGCCTTGGTGGAAGAGTGGGGTAACATCTCACAGCAATAACTAGCAAAGCTGGTGCAGTCCACGAGGAGGAAATGCACTGCAGTACTTAATGCAGCTGGTGGCCACACCAGATACTGACTGTTACTTTTGATTTTGACACCCCCTTTGTTCAGGGACACATTATTCAATTTCTGTTAGTCACATGTCTGTGGAACTTGTTCAGTTTATGTCTCCGTTGTTGAATCGTATGTTCATACAAATATTTACACGTTAAGTTTGCTGAAAATAAATGCAGTTGACAGTGAGAGGACATTATTTGCTGAGTTTAGATAAAAATAAATTAAGATTTTCTTTCAAGTTTAATAAGTCATAGACTAGACTATCATACTACCAGTTATTGAGGTTGAGTTTCCCTCTGGAAGATGAGGTTGAGGAGGGCTAAGTAGCAAGCCAACACCTCCACCTGGAGTAGGGCCCTCAGCTTGTCTATCTCAGCCTGGACAGAGGGCTCTATCTGCAGGTAACTCCAGTGGAAGTCCCTGGGAGGGTCCCCTCCCTGGTGGTAGTGTCTCACAATCATCCCTGCTCTCTTCATCTGAGAACACTTTTCTACCCCCACCCTCCCAATTCAGAATGTACAGTGGGGAAAAAAAGTATTTAGTCAGCCACCAATTGTGCAAGTTCTCCCACTTAAAAAGATGAGAGAGGCCTGTAATTTTCATCATAGGTACACTTCAACTATGACAGACAAAATGAGAAAAAGAAAATCCAGAAAATCACATTGTAGGATTTTTAATGAATTTATTTGCAAATTATGGTGGAAAATAAGTATTTGGTCACCTACAAACAAGCAAGATTTCTGGCTCTCACAGACCTGTAACTTCTTCTTTAAGAGGCTCCTCTGTCCTCCACTCGTTACCTGTATTAATGGCACCTGTTTGAACTTGTTATCAGTATAAAAGACACCTGTCCACAACCTCAAACAGTCACACGCCAAACTCCACTATGGCCAAGACCAAAGAGCTGTCAAAGGACACCAGAAACAAAATTGTAGACCTGCACCAGGCTGGGAAGACTGAATCTGCAATAGGTAAGCAGCTTGGTTTGAAGAAATCAACTGTGGGAGCAATTATTAGGAAATGGAAGACATACAAGACCACTGATAATCTCCCTCGATCTGGGGCTCCACGCAAGATCTCACCCCGTGCGGTCAAAATGATCACAAGAACGGTGAGCAAAAATCCCAGAACCACACGGGGGGACCTAGTGAATGACCTGCAGAGAGCTGGGACCAAAGTAACAAAGCCTACCATCAGTAACACACTACGCCGCCAGGGACTCAAATCCTGCAGTGCCAGACGTGTCCCCCTGCTTAAGCCAGTACATGGCCAGGCCCGTCTGAAGTTTGCTAGAGAGCATTTGGATGACCCAGAAGAAGATTGGGAGAATGTCATATGGTCAGATGAAACCAAAATAGAACTTTTTGGTAAAAACTCAACTCGTCGTGTTTGGAGGACAAAGAATGCTGAGTTGCATCCAAAGAACACCATACCTACTGTGAAGCATGGGGGTGGAAACATCATGCTTTGGGGCTGTTTTTCTGCAAAGGGACCAGGACGACTGATCCGTGTAAAGGAAAGAATGAATGGGGCCATGTATTGTGAGATTTTGAGTGAAAACCTCCTTCCATCAGCAAGGGCATTGAAGATGAAACGTGGCTGGGTCTTCCAGCATGACAATGACCCGAAACACACAGCCAGGGCAACTAAGGAGTGGCTCCGTAAGAAGCATCTCAAGGTCCTGGAGTTGCCTAGCCAGTCTCCAGACCTGAACTCAATAGAAAATCTTTGGAGGGAGCTGAAAGTCCGTATTGCCCAGCGACAGCCCCGAAACCTGAAGGATCTGGAGAAGGTCTGTATGGAGGAGTGGGCCAAAATCTCTGCTGCAGTGTGTGCAAACCTGGTCAAGAACTACAGGAAACGTAAGATCTCTGTAATTGCAAACAAAGGTTTCTGTACCAAATATTAAGTTCTGCTTTTCTGATGTATCAAATACTTATGTCATGCAATAAAATTCTAATTAATTACTTAAAAATCATACAATGTGATTTTCTGGATTTTTGTTTTAGATTCTGTCTCTCACAGTTGAAGTGTACCTATGATAAAAATTACAGACCTCTACATGCTTTGTAAGTAGGAAAACCTGCAAAATCGGCAGTGTATCAAATACTTCTTCTCCCCACTGTACATGTAGGTCTGGACCTGGTAGCTGTACTGGTTAATTGTAGTGACCAGTTTCCCAACCATGTCGCCGGTAGTGCTTTTGCATTCGATCACGAGCCGCTCACGTTTCTTCTTTTCAGCCGCCTTTCTGTTTTTTCCAGAATTGTCCGTCTGGATTTGGGCCAGGAAGTCCAACCTTCCGCTGAGGAATCCATACTCCACCTTGTTGCCTTTGGTGTATGATGCTGTCCTGGTTCCACCTGACTCGCCCTCTCCCAGCTCATGAAAGAACTTGAGCATTTCCAACTCATCTGCTTCATTCTGGAAGAACATACCGAACCTCCGAGGCCCGGGTGACACTGCGTTCCTCCAAAACACTGACTCGTCACAATACTCTTTGCTCTCAATGTCTTTCACATTCACTCTGGTTCCTTTAGTCACTATCGAAGACACCTTCCCCACCTCCAACCTAGCCCAACTCCTGGTGGCACTGGTGTACATAGCCGGTGTTGAGACAGCCGTATCACCCATGTCCCTATTCCTCAGCCTGAACCCTCGGCCTGTGTTGGTCTTGTTCCCCCTCCAGTGTTTCCTACGCTGCTCTTTATCATCCTCTTGGTCAAAGAAGAGGAATTTTGTGATTTGAAGGACCTGACCATCCCTTTTCATGGCCAGAAATGTTTTAACCTCCACCAGTCGAGGAACGGCTTTGAACCGGATGTTAAAGTGTTCCAGGTCTGGGATGATGGCCTGGGCATCCTGGATGCTGCTCTCCATGTTAGCCAGCTCAATCAACTGTGGGGTCAGGACACCTTCAGGGAGCCTGACGCTCAGTGATTTCATCAGCTGGAGGTAGTCCTGCTGGGTTAGATGTGAGTCTTCTCCTGGTCTTCCACCAACCACAGTGCTATCTCCTGCTTCAACATCTCCTCTCTGTCCTACCTCATCCTCACCCCCTCCTCCCAATCCCCCTCCCCCTCCACCTCTTACACCCAAACCTCCATTACCTCTCCCACCCACCCCTCTCTTCACTCTTCCTCTCTTGTCTATCTTCAGTTCTACTGGTTCTACATCTCCCTGGCCTAGACCGTCTATATTTGCAGTCCCCCCCCCCCCCCCCCCCCTTCCTCTCCCTCCTCCTCTTCCTCTCCCTCGTCTCCCTGGACCTCCGTCCCTGACTTTGAGTTCTTCTCCATTTTCTATCCCTTCGACCTTTCCATTCTCTCTAACATTCCCTTTTCCATTTGTTCCTTTGACATGTGACACTTATAACTGATTTGATTACTAGCTCTGTTCTTGCGCCTGCATCTTCCCCCTCTCTGTATTTACTCCATGCTGCTCCTACTCTGCCTCCCCCCTTTCTAACACCGGTCTTTGCACCCTTTCCTCCAATATTTTCCTGACCTAGAGCACATTTTTCTGCCCAATTCCCCCTCCTTTCGCTTCTCTTTCCCTTAACTGGAGGTCTTAATTCCTCACCTCCTTCGGCACTACCTAATTTTCCCCTTGTCTGTCGCTCCTTCACTCCTCTGTTTCCCATTCTTCCTCATCTGCCAAAGCTACGATCTCATGTGGAAGCCTGTCATGTTGGCCAGAGTTACAGTCAGAAACTCTAGCCTCTGTAGTGGATGGAAATGGAAAATAAAAAGAAAGACTAGTTTGATGAAGTGACTCACAATCAGACAAACCTCAAAGTAGAGAAGACTGGGATCTGCCAGCCCACTATTTCACAATATCCTCTCTCACTCTTGTCAGTTTCTTTTCTCCATGATAGTGGTGTAATCATTGGCATATGCCTAAAAGAGGCAACTCCCAATGTAAGGGGTGTGGACCTATTGATGCAAAAAAGAAATGACATCAAATGTCATCCTTTCTGATAAAAATGCCTCTAATATCAACAACAATGACTACAAATAAAAGAAACACAAAACATACATCAATCTTTTTCCAGAGCAGTTAAAGATATTGAACAGGCCCCAAAGCAGTTACAAATTAGCAACATATTGTAGAAATTGGTATTTGTAACATCACACGAATTGCAGGAAAAAATATGTTTGCAGGACGTAAAATATCATACGAAATGGATGACGTTATACACAATTGTGCACAATTTCCGGGGACCCGTTTTGACTCGTGAGCTCTACTTTCAAAACTACTGGCTGAAATTATACAAGATCTTTAATACGCATCTGTTATTCTACAACAAATAATTAGATGGGCTTACTGTCGTTTTCAAGTGGCTTCCTTCAAGTCTTCCAGGCCTTTTATTTGGACCCTTGCTGAGAACAGTAGACTTTCTGAAATGTGCTACTGTTGATAGGTCGTTGTGATATGTTGTACTGTACAATTTAGCCTTTGTCAATGGCAGATACTGTTGTTGCTTGAGTCTCCACCTTAGTTCCCACTGCTGTATGTCATCCTGAACTGGATTGTCCTGTTTGGTGTGAGAGCACATCACACTCTCTCTCTCGCTCTGTCATGTCAGCCTTGTATTTGGAGTTGTGTCTTCAGGTGTGCATGAACTTTATAGAATGTGAGTCCTCTTACTCTCCCTCTGTTTCTTTAAATTATAAAGATTACACATTTTTTCCTTATATTTTGTATAAAATAGCAATAGCAAACAAAATAGCAAACAAATAGTAGACATTCTTCTAAATCCCTGAAATAGGTAGGCAAAGCAAACTTTAATGACACACAAGTATAAAAAACGAATGAGTTTCAAAAGTATTGGGACAGTGATAATTTTTGGGGGGGCTCTTTACTCCAGCACTTTGGATTTGAAATGATAAAATAAAGTGCCGACTGTCACGTTTAATTTGAGGGTATTTCCATACATATCGGGTGAACAGTTTAGAAATTACCACACTTTTTGTACATAGTCACCCCATTTTAGGAGACCTAAAGTATTGGGACAAATTCACTTATATGTGTATTAAAGTAGTCAAAAGTTTAGTATTTGGTCCCATATTCCTAGCACGCAATGATTACATCAAGCTTGTGACTCTTCAAACTTGTTGAATGCATTTGCCATTTGTTTTGGTTGTGTTTCTGATTATTTTGTGCCCAATTGAAATGAATGCTAAATAATGTATTGTGTCATTTTGGAGTCACTTTTATTGTAAATAATTATATAATATGTCTCTAAACACTTCTACATTAATGTGGATACTACCATGATTACGGATAGTCCTGAATGAATCGTGAATAAGGATGATTTAGAAAGTTACAAACGCACAAATATCATACCCCCCCAAAAAATGCTAAACTCCCCTCTTATTTTCATGATGTGAGAAGTTAGCATGTCTTGGGGGTATGCTATTTGTCAACAGCATTGCACCCCCCCACAGCAACTCGCCCAAGCCTTCCCCATTTCTCCTTCTCCCAAATCCAGTCAGCTGATGTTCTGAAAGAGCTGCAAAATCTGGACCCCTACAAATCAGCCGGGCTAGACAATCTGGACCCTTTCTTTCTAAAACTATCTGCCGAAATTGTTGCAACCCCTATTACTAGTGTCGTCTGAGATTCCCAAAGATTAGAAAGCAGCTGCGGTCATCCCCCTCTTCAAAGGGGGGGGGACACTCTTGACCCAAACTGCTACAGACCTATATCTATCCTACCCTGCCTTTCTAAGGTCTTCGAAAGCCAAGTCAACAAACAGATTACCGACCATTTCGAATCCCACTGCACCTTCTCCGCTATGCAATCTGGTTTCAGAGCTGGTCATGGGTGCACCTCAGCCACGCTCAAGGTCCCAAACGATATCTTAACCGCCATCGATAAGAAACAATACTGTGCAGCCGTATTCATTGACCTGGCCAAGGCTTTCGACTCTGTCAATCACCACATCCTCATCGGCAGACTCGATAGCCTTGGTTTCTCAAATGATTGCCTCGCCTGGTTCACCAACTACTTCTCTGATAGAGTTCAGTGTATCAAATCGGAGGGCCTGTTGTCCGGGCCTCTGGCAGTCTCTGTGGGGGTGCCACAGGGTTCAATTCTTGGGCTGACTCTCTTCTCTGTATACATCAATGATGTCGCTCTTGCTGCTGGTGAGTCTCCGATCCACCTCTACGCAGACGACACCATTCTGTATACTTCTGGCACTTCTTTGGACACTGTGTTAACAACCCTCCAGACGAGCTTCAATGCGATACAACTCTCCTTCCGTGGCCTTCAACTGCTCGTAAATACAAGTAAAACTAAAGGCATGCTATTCAACCGATCGCTGCCTGCACCTGCCCGCCCGTCCAGCATCACTACTCTGGATGGTTCTGACTTAGAATATGTGGACAACTACAAATACAAATAGGTGTCTGGTTAGACTGTAAACTCTCCTTCCAGACTCACATCAAACATCTCCAATCCAAAGTTAAATCTAGAATTGGCTTCCTATTTCACAACAAAGCATCCTTCACTCATGCTGCCAAACATACCCTCGTAAAACTGACCATCCTTCCGATCCTCGACTTCGGCGATGTCATTTACAAAATAGCCTCTAATACCCTACTCAATAAATTGGATGCAGTCTATCACAGTGCCATCCGTTTTGTCACCAAAGCCCCATATACTACCCACCACTGCGAACCTTACACTCTCGTTGGCTGGCTCTCGCTTCATACTCGTCGCCAAACCCACTGGCTCCAAGTCATCTACAAGACCCTGCTAGGTAAAGTCCTCCCTTATCTCAGCTCGCTGGTCACCATAGCAACACCCACCTGTAGCACGGACTCCAGCAGGTATATCTCTCTGGTCACCCTAAAAACCAATTCCTCCTTTGGTCGCCTCTCCTTCCATTCTCTGCTGCCAATGACTGGAACGAACTACAAAAATCTCTGAAGCTGGAAACACTCATCTCCCTCACTAGCTTTAAGCACCAGCTGTCAGAGCAGCTCACAGATTACTGCACCTGTACATAGCCTATCTATAATTTAGCCCAAACAACTACCTCTTCCCCTACTGTATTTATTTTGCTCCTTTGCACCCCATTATTTCTATTTCTACTTTGCACTTTCTTCCACTGCAAATCTACCATTCCAGTGTTTTACTTGCTATATTGTATTTACTTTGCCACCATGGCCTTTTTTTTGCCTTCACCTCCCTTATCTCACCTCATTTGCTCACATTGTATAGACTTATTTTTCTACTGCATTATTGACTGTATGTTTGTTTTACTCCATGTGTAACTCTGTGTTTTTGTATGTGTCGAACTGCTTTGCTTTATCTTGGCCAGGTCGCAATTGTAAATGAGAACTTGTTCTCAACTTGCCTACCTGGTTAAATAAAGGTGAAATAAATAAAATAAATACAATTATTCACGATTCATTCAATACTATCCTGGTAGCATCCACCTTAATGTATAAGAGAGGATTTGACAGGTGCAATGTGGAGCTATTGCCATATTACTAACACCTGTCAAATCGTCTTAAATCTGCACAATTGCATGGGGTGTAGGGTGTAGGGGTTGATTTTAGATTTGCCTACTGTTCTGTCTCTGATGCATCTCAATGACGTAATATTTGGCGCCGGAAAAGGAATGGTAAAGATTGAGAGGGGGCGGGATTTCTCTCATCTGCCTCACCGTTGTTTGCTTCACACAATAATCAGAAAAACATCACCAAAGATTCCTTCCAAAAGCAAATGCGTAAAACGTTTACGGATAAAAGCTGGATTTTATATTTAAAAGGTAAAAAATAAAGGTCCAGGAGATTGAGGTAAGAGAAAGAGTTCACAAAGCCTTGCAATTAACTTATTATCTAGCTCTAGCTTGATAGCTAGCTAGCTATGCTAACGTTAGCCAGATGGACTATTGCTGCAATGATCTCGCCTAGGTTTTGTTCTAATTCAACATTGCCAGTCATTGAAAGTAAATTATATAGCTATCTAATATCAAACGAAATTGTCTGTCCTTCATTTTGAATGTCTAATTTAACGTTTTAAACGTTTGGAAGAGCACACTTGTCCGTCCATGTTCTCTCCTGGTGCATCCCTTTCGGTCATCGATCATGTTGTTGACAGCCAGCCGGTCTCCTACCGCTAATGACAATTTCACCCATTGCATTCGCTAGCTAACAATAGCAACAACATAAAGCAAGATATAGCTTTAACAGTTATGGCCAGTTAATTTATAGATTAGATTAGAGCGTGATACCTGGGTAGGGGTCTATTGAGGTCAAATGTCTGCTACTGAGAATATAGATTTCTAGTTAATAAAATTGCTTTGCAATTGTTATGGTATATATTTTCATATAAGAAAGAAAAAAGTATTATTTGACAGTACTGTAAGATATTAGTGCATGATTTGATTGACATCTGTGTTTTGTGCAGAGAGCATGGATGCAGGTGATGACCAGAACACGGGCTCTACCAATGGGAATGCTCCGTCTGCTGGGAACTCCCGCCCTCCCCAGATAGCCCACATGTCTCTGTATGAGAGGCAAGCTGTGCAGGTGAATTATTATTATTATTTTTTTTAAGCCTGCTGCATGAATTATTATCTTTGACAATAGGGCGACTGTCTGCACTGAATGTTGAACTACTAGCCTTGCCTAGGAATGACCAGTCAAGAAGAGCATGTGCATACTGGAGGGTTGCTGGTATCAAATCCTAGATGCCATTGCCTGCAGTTGTGCCCTGGAGCAAGGCACTTAACCCCCCCCCACATTAACAGCACCCCGGGTGCCCAGTGTCGCAGCCCCCCGCACCTCTCCAAAAAATACCTGTATGTGTGTCTTTCGTAGTGGTTGGGTTAAAAGCGGAAGTCAGATTTCGCTTGGACCTTGTGTGTATTTGAACAATAAAGTGATGTTAATCTTAATGAATATGATGTTGAGGATGATGGTGGTGATTTGTACTCTCTAGGCCCTTCAGGCGCTGCAGAGACAGCCGAACGCAGCCCAGTACTTCCAGCAGCTCATGCTGCAGCAGCAAATCAACAGTGCCCAGCAGCTTCACAACCTGGCTGCCGTGCAACAGGTAATAATAACGGGTAGCACAACAGATAATAACACAATGAAAGGTAACAGAACAGGTAATAACACAAACAGGTAACACAACAGGTAATAACACTAATGGGTAACACAACAGCTAATAACGCAATAATAACAGGTAATAAGACAATTGCAGGTAACACAAGTAATAACACTATTATACCATGGCATTGTTGAATACTTGTTTCTGATGGGCTTGAATGGCATTCTAGAGCATGCACTATTTCCCTATAACACACTGTAGAATTCAATGGCTATAGTTCATTCTTGCATGTTCTGTTTGAGCTTCTTTTGAAAGCAAAAGTTGAATTGAAAACATTGGTATTGTTGAATTCGATGTTCATAGCAGCAAGCTAGGTATGACGTTTTGGTTAGCTAAACTAGCAAGTCTGTTTGTTTACTAAGACAACTGTGGCTATCTATTAAACTTGCTAGCTACTTCAGTAGATGTTGAACACATTTCTACCGTCAAATTAACACATTTCTAGCGCCAAATGTGTTAAATTATAGCCATGGTCTAAAAGGGATAATCAACTCGGCACTTTGCGTTCTCTGGAAAATAATGCAACCCTGTGGAACGTCACTTCCACTTCGCTAGCGCGTCGCGGAGCACACCTTGCACGTCATTCATTATTTTCCATAGAACACATAGCCCCTCGTTAATTATCCCTTACATAACAGGTAATAACACTAAGCAGAGGAATGCACTGCACTGTCACAAAACGTTCAAAGTTGTTACTTTCTCTTGACCTCTTTCATTTTGTGTTTCTCTCTAAGGCCACCCTTGCTGCTAGTCGCCAGTCCAACTCTCCCAACCACAGTGTCTCCCAAGCAACCACCACTGTAAGTTTCACAGTCAATAATTCAAATTAAACGTGGCAAGAATTGTTATCCTGAATTGCAGTTTCTTAGCTTTCTTTGAGAGTCCTGACATATGGCAGCGTCAACATTTTCCCTCTTGTCACAGGTCAATCTGAGCACCACCTCTGGGGGAGGGACCATGAGCAATCCCCGCCCACTCGGCCCTGCCACATCAGTGACATCATCAGCTCTCAGCCAATCAGTGCTGCTGGGTGGGAACTCAGCCGGACAGGGCCAGATGTACCTGAGAGTGAGTTGAATGAGGAGAAGACTGATGTTTTTGTCAATTGAGAAGGAGCCTCTTTATATTCAATAACCTCTGACCTATGAGCCCACAGGTCAACCGCTCCCTCAGGGCACCCCTCGCAGCCTCCCAGCTCATCTTCATGCCTGGTGGCACAGCAACGGCTGCTGTAGCGACAGTTGCACAGCAACAGCCTCAGCAACAACAGCAGCAACAGGAAGTCCATCCCACCTCCAATGCCCAATCTGACAATGACCAGGTAGTGACCACTTCCTGTTGTGAGAAGCATTTTTTTCTCAGTCAACAGTTGTCTGCAATTAAGATTTTGCACAGATAATATTGTTTCTAATTGTTTGCCTTATTTTCTCTCTCACTCGACTTACTCTTTCAGGTGCAAAACCTGGCTCTCCACTGTATCTCCACTCCCAGAGTGGCCGCAGTGAAGACGGAGTTTCCAGACAGGAGAGACGCAGGTGAAAGGACTTATCTTTGCCTCCAATATGCAGACACAATTCTCTATCAATTTGTGTGCCACTAAGATGCAAAGAACTGTGTCTCTCATTCCAACTTTAAACATGCTTTAAACTCTCTCCCTTTATCAGCCAACTATTCTCCTAGTCAACAACAGCATCCTCAGCAGCAACAGCAGCAGTTCTCTCAGAACACCCAGCAGCAGATACAACCCCAGCAGCAACAGCAACAAATGGCCAACAAACTGACTAGCTACACTCATCCCACTACTCTCCCCAGTATAAATGTCAAGACTGGAAACCAGCTGAATATGGCCCCAACCGCTGCCACCTCAGTTCCCGCCTCCTCTCCCACGCTCCCTCTCTCCCAGCTCCTCCTCTCCCCCTCAGGCCTTTGTCAGGCCCGGGCGGTAACCACGGTTACCCCTGCTGCCACGGTGACGCACATCCTAGTCCCCACCTCCAACGTTCCTACCTCCTCTCAGGGCTACCCCATAGGTTCAGTCGCCCCCAAAACTAACGTCAACACCCAGACCTTGGTGGTGCAGCCACTGCAGCAGTCCAACACTAACATGGACAAGGTGAGCCACAGCTCTGGCCCTGTGCACATACAGCCCAAAACCTCACAGGGTCACCGCTTACCTGTCCAGCTGCCCCCACGCCACCCTCCCCCTATCCTCCCGGCTCCGCTCAACACGGGGGGCCATCACCCGCCCCATGTCCCAGTCCAGCTGGTGGGAGCTAGGCAGGGCTCAGTAGGAAACTCCCAGGCTTTGGCACAGGCCCGAAGCTGCTGCCCCCAGGACAAAAGCATCGCTATAGCCTCTACTGGAGGGAACACCACGGTAACTCTCTTAGAAACTAAAATAGTTGGGATGTGTGTGTGTCTGTGTGTGTGTGTGTTAATCAAAACTTGTCTCTTCCTGTTGCATTAGGCAAAGCCTGCAATTGGCTCATTGAAGAGGAAGTCGGAAACTGATGCAACCAATGAGATGGCAGTCGAACCTTCCCAAATTTGCTGTCCACCAATGAGAGATTCTGCCCCTCTATGTCCCGCCCCCATGTTGGACTCAGGTAAGATGTCTGAAGATATAATGTATGTTCTTGTTTAGTTGAATCCTATCTAAGGTTGGCGATTGCTTGATACAAGGATTTAAGGTTAAGTTGTAAAACACAGCATGATTCATATTTGGTAAACTCATGTTTGTTTTTTGAATCAATAGTGTAAATTCATGTTTGTTTTTTGAATCAATAGTGTAAATTCCCAAATTCCCACACTCTTTTCTACCCTGGTTCCCTCACTTTCTCTCGCGCTCTTTCTCCAGCTCCTAAAGCGGTGCCAGCCTTCTCCTCTCCCCCCACCCTGTCTTGGGGGGTGGGGGGTCAGGGAGACAGAGCCCCTCTGCCCCAGGCGGTGGTCAAACCTCAGGTCCTCACCCACCTCATAGAGGGTTTTGTCATCCAGGAGGGAGCTGAGCCTTTCCCTGTGAGTTCACATACCTGGCTAGCACCTAGCTACCTGCTTACCATGGATCAGGTTTGCACAGAACTTATCCTTCTCTAACAACCAAACCTGACATTGATTAACAGGTGACTGGGCCAGTGAAGGAGCCTCTAGCCATGAGTGTTCAACAGGCTGACAATGGAGGCCCTGCAGGTTAGTGGGTGGTACATTTTCTACCTTCCTTAAAGAATACACTCTATACTAGCTGACTGATGCGCTAGCCTTTTTAAAAAATTGATTTTGCCTCTGATCCAGTTGCCTGGGAGAAGTTGCAGTACTATAGCTCGATTCTGCCTCTGATCCAGTTGTCTGTGAGATGTTGCAGTACTATAGCTTGATTCTGTACAGTAGTTGTCATCCCTAGCATTGGAGGCTGGTGGGAGGAGCTATAAGAGGACAGGCTCATTGTAATGTGTTTGACAACGTTCCATTTATTCCATTCCAGCCATTATAATGAGCCCGTCCTCCTACAGCTCCTCCCACCAGCCTCCTCTGACCCCTAGTCATCTCTGTACTAACAGTCTGACTCTCTCCTCACCAGTGTTGAAGTGTGAGTACTGTGAGAGCTTGGCTCCAGCTAGCCAGTTCAGGGGCTCCAAGAGGTTCTGCTCCAAGACCTGTGCTAAGAGGTACCCTAGCCACCTCACCTGTCTTCTCACTATATCACACACCTCTCTGACCAGAACAGATCTACACTTTAAAGTCAGCACTGTTGACATCACATTTTTGTCCTGGGTGCATCCAACAGTATTGACTCCTTGTTATTACCTGCTTTGTCCACTCTCCTCCAGATACAATGTGAGCTGCAGTCACCACTTCCAGGTTAGTAGGGGGCGAGCTTCTGCACGGCCGCCTGGTCCTCCCGTTCCCCCAGACAGCATCGTCAGACGCAGGGGTCCTCGCAGGAGTAGCTCGGAGATCGCCTGCGCTAAAATAGCCGGCAGACATTTGCCTGTCAAGGAGGTAAAGTGGAAATTTCTGATCCATGAAATAGAAATGTTGTTTTTTACTCTCCTCCTGTTTCAAGTTTGAATGTCACATACACAAGTACAGTGAAATTAGTTTCTCACCAGCTCTAACCCCAACACTGCAGTAATCAATAACAATGTAATACCAAAAATAACAAGGTAGAACTGAAACACACCAGATAGAAAAATAAGAAGAACATGATAAAGTAAGTAAGCATACTATACTGAACAAAAATATAAACGCAACATGTAAAGTGTTGGTCCCATGTTTCATGAGCTGAAATAAAAGATCCCAGAAAATGTCCATACCCTCAAAAAGATTATTTCTCTCAAATTTTGTGCACACATTTGTTTACATCCCTGTTAGTGAACATTTCTCCTTTGCCAAGATAATCCATCCAGCTGACAGGTGTGGCATATCAAGAAGCTGATTAAACAGCATGATCATTACACAGGTGCACCTTGTGCTTGGGACAATAAAAAGCCAATCTAAAATGTGCAGTTTTGTCACACAACACAATAGATGTCACATGTTTTGAGGGAGTGTGCAATTGGCATGCTGATTGCAGAAATATCCACCAGAACTGTTGCCAGAGAATTTAATATACATTTTTCTACCATAAACCGCCTCCAACGGTGTTTTAGAGAATTTGACAGTATGTCCAACCGGCCTCACAACCGCAGTCCACATGGTGTTAAATGGGCGAGCGGTTGGCTGATGTCAACGTTGTGAACAGAGTGCCCCATGGTGGCGGTGGAGTTATGGGAAGGTATAAGCTACAGACAATTTTTTTATTTTATTATTTATCCATTATTTTACCAGGTAAGTTGACTGAGAACACGTTCTCATTTGCAGCAACGACCTGGGGAATAGTTACAGGGGAGAGGAGGGGGATGAATGAGCCAATTGTAAACTGGGGATTATTAGGTGACCGTGATGGTTGAGGGCCAGATTGGGAATTTAGCCAGGACACCGGGGTTAACACCCCTACTCTTACAATAAGTGCCATGGGATCTTTAATGACCTCAGAGAGTCAGGACACCCGTTTAACATCCCATCCGAAAGACGACACCTTACACCGAGCAGTGTCCCCAATCACTGCCCTGGGGCATTGGGATCTTTGTTTAGACCAGAGGAAAGAGTGCCTCCTACTGGCCCTCCAACACCACTTCCAGCAGCATCTGGTCTCCCATCCAGGGACTGACCAGGACCAACCCTGCTTAGCTTCAGAAGCAAGCCAGCAGTGGTATGCAGGGTGGTATGCTGCTGGAACAATAAACACAATTGCAATTTATCGATGGCAATTTGAATTCACAAAAATACAGTGACGAGATCGAGACCCTTTTTTCTTTTTTTTGCTATCTGTGACCAAAAGATGCATATCTGTACTCCCAGTAGGGAAATCCATAGATTAGGGCCTAATGAAGTTATTTCAGTTGACTGATTTCCTCATATGAACTGTAACTCAGTAAAATCAATGAAATTGTTGCATGTTGTGTTTATATTTTTGTTCAGTGTGTATGTATAATACATACATACATACATACAGGGTCAGTTCCAGTACCATATTTAAACTGCAGGCCTACATGTATGACGCTCTTCTCTCTATGATTGGCTGTAGTGTCGTTCTGAGTCCAGTCGCTCGGAGGATGTGTCCAGCTGTGACGAGGAGGAGGAGGAGGAAGAAGATTCCCCATCACTCTCCCCTAGCTCCTCCCTCTCCTGCCCTAGGCCCGCCCACTGCGATCCCCATTTGGACGACTCGGCTCAAGGCAGCCTCCCATTGGACGAGGCCAACTTCCTGTCTGGGAGCCCCGCCCATTGGGGTGTGGAGGAGGTCTGCAGGTTCATCTCTTCACTACAAGGTCAGTACTCATTCATTAACAGTCAATGAAGTAAACAATGCATAAAGAGTCTTCATAGGGGAATCTGTAAAAATGGAACCCATGGCCAACTGGTCAATTAGATCAGGGTTTCCCAAACTCGATCCTGGGGGCACGTTTTGGGTTTTTCCCTAGCACTACACAGCTGATTCAAAGCTTGATGATGAGTTGCTTATTTGAATCAGCTTTGTAGTGCTAGGGCAAAAAAAACAAAGTGTGCACCCAAGGGGGCCCAAGGACTCAGTTTGGGTAACCCTGAAATAGATCAAAGAAATCCAACAGTTCTGGTTTGTCTATAACCCACGCCAAAGTGTATTTTAGGTTGATGTTCATTCCTAGTGAGCAGTCCCTTTTCATAGCGTATTCACTCTCTCTCCTCCCCTCCCAGGTTGTGAGGACCTGGCTGCCCAGTTCCTGTCCCAGGAGATTGATGGACAGGCCCTGCTGCTACTCAGAGAAGAACACCTCATCTCCACCATGAACATCAAACTAGGACCCGCCCTCAAGATCTGTGCCTTCATCAACAGCCTACGAGACTGACGAGGGAAGGAGGAGGAAGAGGGGTTCCAATGAACTTCAAACTGAGACCCACACTAAAGACTTGTATTAGTGACATTCAAGCCTGAGACCAAGACTGAAAGGGAGGGGAAAATGGGGGTTGATTTTAATCATAAACATCAATCATTTTAGAAACTAGATAAAGAGAAGGGGGTTGAATATAGGTAAGAGGGGAAATAATTAGGATATGCTTTGACTTTCCTGGACATTGAATGTGCAAAAAAATCTGTTAGTTATGAGTGAGAGGTGAGCATGAGCATCTGATAGTCTGTCTTTAGAGTGTTCATGTTTGTGAGGTAAACTGACAATGTATGGGTGAGTTCGTGTGTGTGTCTTTCAGGAGAAACATACTCATGTGACACTACAAACGTGGTCACCTACAGTAACCGTGGCTAGCTAGCTAGGACAGTTCAAGTTGCCTTTTTCTACATTTCAACGGTGCTATAACCATAGTGTTATTATTGAAAATGGTCCATTTCACTTTTCTTTTTACAAAGTGGATTTGTAATGTTAATGTAGATGCCAGGCTCTAATCAAGTGTATGAAAGGACATTAAAGAGCTTTAATTAACAAATAGTTTTTTTTTTTTCACCAGATACGACTGTTTTATAGCTTTTATCTTTTGTACTACAATCAAATTTCTTATTTTGGTGTGGAAGTTTTTCATGGAGAGGATGTAGTGAATATTAGTAACTGACTGAACTACCTGAATATGGGCATTTGTCCTGAGAGGAGAGGTACTACCAATAAACACCTGTTACTGGAACTATGCTATTTAGCTCTGAGTGTTGTTTGTATATTGCTGCTACAGATTCAGGGCTGTTCAATGCCGGTCCTGGAGGGCTGAAACACTTCTGGTTTTTGTTTCTACTTGGTAGTTAATTGCACTCACCTGGTGTCCCAGGTCTGAACCAGTCCCTTATTAGGAGAGGATGAAAACTAGAAATATTTCAGCCCTCCGGGACCAGAATTACACTGGACAAAAATATAAACACAACATGTAAAATGTTGGTCACATGTTTCATGAGCTGAAATAAAAGATCCCAGAAATGTTCCGTAGGCACAAAAAGCTTATTTCTTTCAAATTTTGTGGATAAATTTGTTTATTTCCCTGTTAGTGAGCATTTCTCCTTTGCCAAGATAATCCATCCACCTGACAGGTGAGGCATATCAAGAAGCTAATTAAAGAGCATGATCGTTACACAGGTTTGCCTTGTGCTGGGGACAACAAAACTGCACTCTAAAATGTGCAGTTTTGTAACACAACACAATGCTACAGACGTCTCAAGTTTTGAGCGTGCAATTGGCATGCTGACTGCAGGAATGTCCACCAGAGCTGTTAGCAAATCATTTTATGTTAATTTCTATACCATAAACCGCCTCCAATGTCGTTTTAGAGAATTTGGCAGTACGTCCATCCGGTCTCACAACCGCAGACCATGTGTATGGTATTGTGTGGGCGAGCGGTTTGCTAATGTCAACATTGTGGCGGTGGGGTTATGGTATGAGCAGGCATAAACTATGGGCAACAAACACAATTGCATTTTATCGATTAGCCATTTGAATTCACAAAATTACAGCGATGAGATCCTGAGGCCCATTGTGAGGCCCATTTTTTTTAAGGTATCTGTAACCAATAAATCCATATCTGTATTCCCTGTCAATTGAATTCCATAAATTAGGGCCTAATGAATTTATTTAAATTGACTGATTTCCTCATATGAACTGTTTCTGTTCAGTATAACTAGCCCTGACTCTATAGTGGCATTTTAATGACTTGTAGGGTTCTCACTGCGCAATGATACAATCATTCAAGGCCAAACTCTTATAACACCTGGCTTGTAGAAAAGCATTAAGTAGAAGTATAAAAAAATGACAAAAGAATTCAAAAGACAAAAACGTTTGGGAGCCACTGGAACAGAGTACTGCTGACCAATTCAGATGAGAAAAAGCATCAGTGTGAAAGGTTTTAATTGACATTGGTAAACTTCTACATTGATTCACATTGTGGAGAGTGTGCAAATAATGTGAGTTCAGTTTGTGCTTATTTACAGTAGAACATCAACCACTGAACTCTGACCTTCCATATAGCTTGTACCAAATGTCCCACTCAGATCATTTACCATAGAACAAACATTTTTACAGTTCCGGTCTCCATGGATTTAGCAGCTGGGTCTGGTCTGCTTAATTTCATTAACTGTTTATGAACCAGAAAAAAGGAGTGACAGATTTCGCTTCCTCTTCCGGGAGGTTTCATGATCACATGACCTGACCAGAACAAACTTGAGGCGCAACCAGGGTCCTGAGTTTTTCCGCAGGAGAATTCAACTCTGGCCCTACTTATGAGACAGACGTATTTAAAGCTAGAATCATTAGTTGCTACATACTGTTTTGGACTTAAAATGATAAATGAAGTGTAGCAAAACAACTTATAAACCCCTTATAAATCTCTTATGAAGCCTGGTGTCTCCACCCATATGTTCTTTCAGTCCCTCAAATCACAACAAAAATAATGATTTCTAGTCATATATTATTACTCCTATTACACAATCATTTTGAAGACAAGATTTGTAAACCTTCATAAACAGCAGGGATGGGGAAAAGTGGACTTAAGTGGGCTTAAGGACTTAGCAAACGCAGGTGATTAAATTAAATGCATCCTAAACTGAAAATCATGATTAGTTGATTAGTTGATTATTGGAGTCAGGTATATTAGCTGGGGCTAGGGCACAAGTGTGGCACCAATCAGGCCCCTGAGGACCGGAGTTGCCCATCCCTGATATACAATAAATACACTACCGTTCAAAAGTTTGGGGTCACTTAGAAATTTCCTTGTTTTTTGTCCATTGAAATAACATCAAATTGATCAGAAATACAGTGTAGACATTGTTAATGTTGTAAATGACTATTGTAGCTGGAAACGGCAGATTTTTTATGGAATATCTACATAGGCGTACAGAGGCCCATTATCAGCAACCATCACTCCTGTGTTCCAATGGCACGTTGTGTTAGCTAATCCAAGTTTATAATTTTAAAAGGCTAATTGATCATTAGAAAACCCTTTTGCAATTATGTTAGCACAGCTGAAAACTGTTGTACTAATTAAAGAAGCAATAAACCTGGCCTTCTTTAGACTAGTTGAGTATCTGGAGCATCAGCATTTGTGGGTTCGATTACAGGCTCAAAATTGCCAGAAACAAATAACTTTCTTCTGAAACTCGTCAGTCTATTCTTGTTCTGAGAAATTAAGGCTACTCCATGCGAGAAATTGCCAAGAAACTGAAGATCTCGTACAACGCTGGGTACTACTCCCTTCACAGAACAGCGCAAACTGGCCCTAACCAGAATAGAAAGAGGAGTGGGAGGCCCCGGTGCACAACTGAGCAAGGGAACAATTACATTAGAATGTCTAGTTTGAGAAACAGTCGCCTCACAAGTCCTCAACTGGCAGCTTCATTAAATAGTGCCCGCAAAACACCAGTCTCAACGTCAACAGTGAAGAGGCGACTCCGGGATGCTGGCCTTCTAGGCAGAGTTGCAAAGAAAAAGCCATATCTCAGACTGGCCAATAAAAATAAAAGATTAAGATGGGCAAAAGAACACTGGACAGAGGAAGATTGGAAAAAAGTGACAGACGATTCTAAGTTTGAGGTGTTTGGATCACAAAGAAGAACATTCGTGAGACGCAGAAAAAATGAAAAGATGCTGGAGGAGTGCTTGACGCCATCTGTCAAGCATTGTGGAGGCAATGTGATGGTCTGGGGGTTCTTTGGTGGTGGTAAAGTGGGAGATGTGTACAGGGTAAAAGGAATCTTGAAGAAGGAAGGCTATCAGTCCATTTTGCAACGCCATGCCATACCCTGTAGATGACGCTTAAATGGAGCCAATTTCCACCTACAACAGGACAATGATCCAAAGCTCAGCTCCAAACTCTGCAATAACCTTTTAGGGAAGAAGCAGTCAGCTGGTATTCTGTCTATAATGGAGTGGCCAGCACAGTCACCGGATCTCAACCCTATTGAGCTGTTGTAGGAGCAGCTTGACCGTATGGTACGTAAGAAGTGCCCATCAAGCCAAACCAACTTGTGGGAGGTGCTTCAGGAAGCATGGAGTGAAATCTCTTCAGATTACCTCAACAAATTGACAACTAGAATGCCAAAGGTCTGCAAGGCTGTAATTGCTGCAAATGGATGATTCTTTGACGAAAGCAAAGTTTGAAGGACACAATTATTATTTAAATTAAAAATCATTATTTATAACCTTGTCAACATCTTGACTATATTTCCTATTCATTTTGCAACTAATTTCATGTATGTTTTCATGGAAAACAAGGAAATGTTTAAGTGACCCCAAACTTTTGAACGGTAGTGTACATCAGTGGAGCCTGCTGAGGGGAGGACGTCTCATAATAATGACTGGAACGGAGTGAAACAGCTGGAATTGAGTGAATGGAATGGTATCCAACACATAAAATTGATACCATTCCATTACCTCCATTCTGGCCATTATTATGAGCCGTCCTCCCCTCAGCAGCCTCTACTGGTATACACAATCAACTACAAACTGAGGTTGACTCAACGAATGTATCTGTTCAAGTATACCTATCTTAAGTCTATGGTACAAAGACATTCAGTACCCCATGAAGGGGACTGAAAAAGGGCAGAAGGAAGTGAATATCTTTCTGTAATGAATGGAGGCATACATATATAAACATCCACCGTTGTCGTTGGCCGGCACATCCGCCACTCAGAAAACAGTGTAGTTGTTGGACTCCCCATATCCAGCCTCTTGCAGGTACTGCTCGATGTTGATTGGCTCAGGCACCTTGAGGACTTTGTCGTTGGCACTCTTCTCTCCTGATTGGAGCTTGCGGTCGACCTCGGTCAATGTGGCGCGATCCTGCTCCTTCCATTGGCAGCAGGCCTTGATGATGGAGTACCTGTGAGAAGGGTGGGCGTGGTTACGGGGGAATAGAGGGATATCTCCATCATAAAGACAGAGGACAGAGAACATTGTATCTGTCTGTCCCATTATGGCATCTGTGAGAGCATGGGCAGCGTCATTGAGGCCATCTCCATTTTGAACTAGTCAATTTTCTTCTTCGACTACTTCTATGAGTTGGTAAACAAACTGAAAGGGTGCATACTGCCACCTAGAGCGTGTTGTTTGAACAGGTATAAAGCCAAGGTTTGTGATTTACTGCCACCTGCAGTTATGGAATGTTTGCTCACAAGCACGGGTGAAAGTAGAATTAATTTCTTCCTGGTACGGGACCTCCTATAAGCGTGTGCATAAATAATTTTATGTATGGGGTTAATCATTAATTACATATAGAATCCCTATTCATTTAATAGGATCTCTGTGGGCCTAGTACTAAAGATTTGTCAATTAACTTTTACAATGTATTACCTTCTATTGTGGCATAAACACAACCAGTCATGATGTTTTCATCTGATTGTCAAACACTCACTTCAAAGGGCTCCTTTACTAGGCTATCCAGGCACTTGAATCTGTTACACCAAACCCCACTAAGTGTAATGACATTAGGCAATAAATTATGAGTCCACTGCTGTCCTCGCTCGTCTCTGTCGGACACTCATCGCTGCCTTGCCAAATTTCAGTGTTCTCGTCGAACAACATTGCATTTTGGAGCGTAGGCTATACCACCCGTTTTCAAGTCAGTTCACTCATTTTTCATGCCTCTGACTTTCGGTAATGATATAAAGTGGTGGAATAGCCTACAGTTTTTTCATTTTGCCTGAATTATTGCGATAGGTGTTTTACCGGTACGGTGTACCTCAACTATTTATTTTGCCGGGACGCTGTACCGCTTTACTTCCACTCCTGCTCACAAGTATATTTCATTTGCCGATCTCTCCTGATCACCTGGATGGAATTATGTGACCCTTCCTTAACCCATAGGAAGTCCCATCCATTTGACTACTTCAAAATGGTGAAATTCCTCAATGGTGCTGCCCATACTAAAACAGGCTTTTAGGCACTAGATTCCTCTATCTATCTCTTTGATCTCGGTCTAAAGAAGCCCCCTCTCCTGGCAATAACACAGTAATAATAGTGCTGTATAATGGATAGTTACAGTGAGTTGGAGCAGTTGGCTGGCTTTCTCAGTGTTTTCCCTCTCTGGTGAAACTGTAGAAGCTCGTTGACGGAGATATCTGAAAACGGAGCATCACCTGAGAGAGGGAGAAAGAGAGAAAGAGCGGAGAGAAGGAAAGGTTAATGACACAAATTAGAGATTGTAGCTCAGAGAAAGAAAGAGAGTATATCAGAATGAATGAGAGTGGTTGTTATGTGTATCATTGGCCAAATGGGGCACTCAAAGTCAGAAGAATAGATTTCATGTAACTCACCCAAGGTCGCCATTTCAAACAACAAGATGCCAAACGACCAGCTAGTGAGAGAAAGACAAACATGTATCAGTGTATTTTGCATATCTTGAGAATTGATTGAAATGTCAGCATAGACTAAGTAGAGTAACTCACACGTCACTGCTATGATTGGCAGGCCTCCTAGCCAATAGCTCAGGGGCCTGCCATTTCTTCAAGCCGGGAACTTCAGTCTGAGTAGCTCCCTGGGTATTCCTGGTGTAGACCCCGCCCAGTCCCCACAGCTTGGCCGTCAGCTCCCGGCTGACCAATACGCTGTGAGCACGGACGTTGCCATGAAGAAGGTCTCGGCTGTGGAGGAACTCCTGATTGGATGACAGGGGATAACGTGAGGTCAAAGGTCAGAGGTTAAAGCTGTGGGACAGTGTCATATCTCAACATTCGTAAATGATTCCCTTTCATTCAATTAGTCTCTAAAGTCCACAGTGACTTTGTCCTCTTGTTTCCTTTCCCTCTTCTGTACATAATACACAGGACAGGTTCAGTACACTAACATACAGGAAACCTACCATGGTAAATAATACACAGGACAGGTGCAGTACACTGACATACAGGAAACTTACCATGGTAAATAATACACAGGACAGGTGCAGTACACTAACATACAGGAAACCTACCATGGTACATAATACACAAAACAGGTGCAGTACACTAACATACAGGAAATCTACAATGGTACATAATATACAGGACAGGTGCAGTACACTAACATACAGGAAACCTACCATGGCATTCAGCTGACCAAATCAATGCAGAGAAGGAAAATATGTAAGCACAGGAAGCCACTGTGGAAAATACATAAGCACAGGAAGCCACTGTGGAAAATACATAAGCGCAGGAAGCCACTGTGGAAAATACATAAGCACAGGAAGCCACTGTGGAAAATATATAAGCACAGGAAGCCACTGTGGAAAATACATAAGCGCAGGAAGCCACTGTGGAAAATACATAAGCGCAGGAAGCCACTGTGGAAAATACATAAGCTCAGGAAGCCACTGTGGAAAATACATAAGCGCAGGAAGCCACTGTGGAAAATACATAAGCGCAGGAAGCCACTGTGGAAAATGCATAAGCACAGGAAGCCACTGTGGAAAATATATAAGCACAGGAAGCCACTGTGGAAAATGCATAAGCACAGGAAGCCACTGTGGAAAATGCATAAGCAAAGGAAGCCACTGTGGAAAATACATAAGCACAGGAAACCACTGTGGAAAATACATAAGCACAGGAAACCACTGTGGAAATTACATAAGCACAGGAAGCCACTGTGGAAATTACATAAGCACAGGAAGCCACTGTGGAAAATACATAAGCACAGGAAACCACTGTGGAAAATATATACGCACAGGAAACCACTGTGGACTTTTGAGACACAGCGCACACATCTTTCAAGATCCTTTCTGATCCTAATTATGGAAAAGCAAACAAGGTAAAGAGATGTTAGTAGTAGACAATGAGGAGGTCAGGATGGGGCAGGTTCATGGTCTGATGGTTTGAACATGGGGCAGGTTCATGGTCTGATGGTTTGAACATGGGGCAGGTTCATGGTCTGATGGTTTGAACATGGGGCAGGTTCATGGTCTGATGGTTTGAACATGGGGCAGGTTCATGGTCTGATGGTTTGAACATGGGGCAGGTTCATGGTCTGATGGTTTGAACACAGGGCAGGTTCATGGTCTGATGGTTTGAACATGGGGCAGGTTCATGGTCTGATGGTTTGAACATGGGGCAGGTTCATGGTCTGATGGTTTGAACACGGGGCAGGTTCATGGTCTGATGGTTTGAACACGGGGCAGGTTCATGGTCTGATGGTTTGAACATGGGGCAGGTTCATGGTCTGATGGTTTGAACACGGGCCAGGTTCATGGTCTGATGGTTTGAACACGGGGCAGGTTCATGGTCTGAACACGGGGCAGGGTCATGGTTTGATGGTTTGAACACGGGCCAGGTTCATGGTCTGATGGTTTGAACATGGGGCAGGTTCATGGTCCATGGTCTGATGGTTTGAACACGGGGCAGGTTCATGGTCTGATGGTTTGAACATAGGGCAGGTTCATGGTCTGATGGTTTGAACATGGGGCAGGTTCATGGTCTGATGGTTTGAACATGGGGCAGGTTCATGGTCTGATGGTTTGAACATGGGGCAGGTTCATGGTCTGATGGTTTGAACACGGGGCAGGTTCATGGTCTGATGGTTTGAACACGGGGCAGGGTCATGGTTTGATGGTTTGAACACGGGCCAGGTTCATGGTCTGATGGTTTGAACACGGGGCAGGTTCATGGTCTGATGGTTTGAACACGGGGCAGGGTCATGGTTTGATGGTTTGAACACGGGCCAGGTTCATGGTCTGATGGTTTGAACATGGGGCAGGTTCATGGTCCATGGTCTGATGGTTTGAACACGGGGCAGGTTCATGGTCTGATGGTTTGAACACAGGGCAGGTTCATGGTCTGATGGTTTGAACATGGGGCAGGTTCATGGTCTGATGGTTTGAACACGGGGCAGGTTCATGGTCTGATGGTTTGAACATGGGGCAGGTTCATGGTCTGATGGTTTGAACACGGGGCAGGTTCATGGTCTGATGGTTTGAACACGGAGCAGGTTCATGGTTTGATGGTTTGAACATGGGGCAGGTTCATGGTCTGATGGTTTGAACACGGGGCAGGTTCATGGTCTGATGGTTTGAACACGGAGCAGGTTCATGGTCTGATGGTTTGAACATGGGGCAGGTTCATGGTCTGATGGTTTGAACATGGGGCAGGTTCATGGTCTGATGGTTTGAACACGGGGCAGGTTCATGGTTTGAACATGGGGCATGTTCATGGTTTAAACATGTTGATTTCTGTGGCAGAAACACATTAAGCCAACATATTACCATAGTCTACTCACCAGAGCAGAGGCTACCTGTTTGGCCATGGTAAATATACGTCTCTCTGTGATCTCACATAGAGGGTCCCCGCCCACACCATCCTGACATAACACAGAAAGAGAATCAATTTATACCCAAAATCACAAACAGCTCCTAATTTTACTATAAATAATGGGCTTGTAGGGACAATGCCTCATGGGTAATGTGGTTCCTACCTGTCTGCACCGCCACAGGAAGCTGAGCAGATCTCTGTTCTCTAGCTCCTCAACAACGGTAACTAGGGGTACACGCAGAGAGACCACGCCCAGGAGCTCCGGTAGGAAGGGGTGTGGCCCCAACTGAGACAAGAAGGAAGCAAAGCCCAGGAAGTTGTGCCTCTCTGTGGCACTCGCAGAGTCTGAGGGATAGGAGGAGAGGAAGATGAAATTGCCTGCCAACATGCTGTGCGAAAATGGCCTTCCAAAGCCTTTGATAATCAACTGCTATGGCTGAACATATTTTGTCTGTATCTCAAAGCCTTGAAGCAGACTTGCTGTACCAGTTGGTAACTACATTTCTGAAAGGGAGGTCAGAGAAACAGGTTGTAGAGAGACCAGTTTTACAAAGTAAACAGTTGCTGTAATTATGGTGGTGATGGTATTGAAACTAGGGAAGAAACTGCCTAATGACGCTGTGCCCCCACTCAATGGCAGGGGAAAGGCTCTTTACAGTGGCTGTTTCCTCACTTTTTGAAGTACCATGCTTTGACCACAAATTCTACCTCACACTAATGTCAACCCTAACTTTAACCCTTACCCTAACTCTAAGTAGTTGTGACTATATCACCACTTTGGTATGCTAATACACTGCTTATAAGCCCTTATTAAATAGCTTGTTTCAGTAGTAGATGTTTTTCATCCTCTCACCGTTGAGCACTCGGAGCACAGCGTTCCTGTTGTCCATGCGGGCCCTGTAGAGGGAGACAACCTTGTCAGAGCGCAGGGAGAAGGCTGCGGGCAGCGAGGCCACTAGGTTGAAGGACTCTGGCAGCCTCTGGCGAGGCAGCTCCCTGGGCTGGACCATAGGGGTGAAGGAAGGTGTCAACAACTGGGGCAGGGGGCTGGACAGGGAGGATGGGATGAAGGTCTTGGGTGGGGGGATAGGGGGGAGAGAGGGAGTCCTCACAGAGAAGGAGAGACAGTTTGAGGAGGGGTGGGAGTGAGTTGGGGAGAAGGTAGAGTAGGAGGGGGCATCGAGAGCAATAGTCTCATGTTCCAGGGGGTTGATACCCAGGGGAGCTACGGAGTGGGAGGGGAGGATGAATAGAGAGAGAAGGAGGGGAAGGACAGAGAGGGAAGAGAGAGGAAGAGGTTATTGCCTGAAGTTTAGAAGTAGATAGCTACATTATAATAACAGGTTTGATTCTGTTCATTACTAGCCTGTGCAAATAGAATAAGAGCCTATGTTGTTGACTTAGACAGAAACATACACACTCATTACCTCAAATTACCTACAGTATTTCACTATGAAAACAGTCTTTCAAAGTCACATCCTTGAACACAAATATACACACATACACACACACTCACCATCAATGCCGTGCAGTTGTCTTCTGGAGCGCTGTGATCTGGACGTGGCCACAGTGTTCTGTGGTCGGATGCGGTCCACCTTCTCAGGACAGTACCGTAGCAGGATGATGAAGACCAGCATGACCAGGAAGCTAGCCAATAGGAGGATGGGCACGATGATCACTTCTTGCTCGTACACACGGATATCTGAGGAACAGACGTGAGCATTAAGACAACGAAGAGAGATAACTGTGTGTGTGTGTGTGTGTGTGTGTGTGTGTGTGTGTAACACTTACTGCAGATGGTGTCTCCTGGTTTACAGTGGGAGTCTGCTTCTGACATTGAAGACATTCTAACAACAAAGCAAGGCAAAGTGGGTAAAAGATGAGGCCTTGTAGGTTACAACATTGTACAGTACAGGTCAAACGTTTGGACACCTACTATTTCAAGGGTTTTTCTTTATTTGACTTTTTTCTACATTGTAGAATAATAGTGAAGACTTCAAAACTATGAAATAACACATATGGAATCATGTAGTAACCAGAAAAGTGTTAAACAAATCAAAATATATTTTATATTTGAGATTCTCAAAGTAGCCACCGTTTGCCTTGATGACAGCTTTGCACACCCTGGCATTCTCTCAACCAGCTTCAAGAACAACAGTCCATCATTCCTTTAAGACATGAAGGTCAGTCAATACTGAAAATTTCAAGAACTTTGAAAGTTTCTTCAAGTGCAGTCGCAAAAACCATCTAGCGCTATGATGAAACTGGCTCTCATGAGGACCACCACAGGAAAGGAAGACCCAGAGTTACCTCTGCTGCAGAGGATAAGTTCATTAGAGTTACCAGCCTCAGAAATTGCAGCCCAAATAAATGCTTCACAGAGTTCAAGTAACAGACACATCTCAACATCAACTATTCAGAGACAGCGTGAATCAGGCCTTCATAGTTGAATTGCTACTAAACCACTACTAAAGGACACCAATAAGAAGAAGAGACTTGCTTGGCCCAAGAATCACGAGCAATGGACATTAGACCGGTGGAAATCTGTCCTTTGGTCGATGAGTCCAAATTTTAGATTTTTGGTTCTAACCGCCGTGTCTTTGTGAGATGCAGAGTAGGTGAACGGATGATCTCCGCATGTGTGGTTCCCACCTTGAAGCATGGAGGTGTGATAGTGCTTTGCTGGTGACACTGTCAGTGATTTATTTAGAATTCAAGGCACACTTAACCAGCATGTGTACCACCACATTCTACAGCGATACACCATCCCATCTGGTTTGCGCTTAGTGGGACTATAATTTGTTTTTCAACAGGACAATGACACAAAACACACCTCCAGGCTGTGTAAGGGCTATTTGACCAAGAAGGAGAGTGATGGAGTGCTACATCCAGAAACCTGGTCTCCACATTCACCCGACCTCAACCCAATTGAGATGGTTTGGGATGAGTTGGACCGCAGAGTGAAGAAAAAGCAGCCAACAAGTGCTCAGCATGTGGGAACTCCTTCAAGACTGTTGGAAAAACATTCCTCATGAAGCTGGTTGAGAGAATGCCAAGAGTGTGCAAAGCTGTCATCAAGGCAAAGGGTGACTACTTTGAAGAATCTGAAATATAAAATATATTTTGATTTGTTTAAGTTTTTTGGTTAGTACATGATTCCATGTGTGATTTCAATGTTTTTTTGTATTCACTATTATTCTACAATGTAGAAAATAGTAAAAATAAAGAAAAACCCTTGACTGAGTAGGCATGTCCAAACTGGTACTGTATGTCAAGAGGTGACATTACATTTCTTGATCACGGTGCATAACCAATGTAATTGATGAAATGGTTGACATTGAGTCCTTTTTTTAGACCTTCCCAGAGGAACTGTGCTGAGATGTCCCACATTTACTTTGTCTTGAACTTTCACATTTCAACCGAGTCATGTTGCTTCTGAAATCCTGTACGAATCGCTGGTTCAATCAGGTTTAAAACAAGGTTTCAATGGCAGACGGCTCAGTGCCTGGGAGAAGAATATTCACATCCTCTGTTTCTTTTTTCCCCATGATGAAAGGTCACACTTACACACATAACCTGCTTAAACATTAAAACACAAGAACGTATGAATTACATGAATGATGAACAACATCATCCTCACATGATGACCAGTAATAGTGAGTTTCAGATCCTCTGCTTATAGTGGACTAACTAGATCAGATCCTGTGATGTGAATTAAGACTGAAATTGGACTTCTGTTTTATCCCAACACCTCCTCCAAAAGACAAACGAGACAGATGTTTCACCTTGTCGGCTCCAGGATTCGAACCAGTGATCTTTCAGTTACTGTTCTGAATACTGGAGCCAACAAGGCAAAACATCTGTCACTGTGCCCTTGACCAAGGCACTTAACCCTAATTGCACCAGGAGCCCTGTTCAATGGTGACCGTGACCCCACGCCCCACGAGTGTCTCAGGGGTAGTTGGGATATGAAGAAACACATTTCCATTACACACTTGTGTAAAAGTACAAATATAAGCACACCCCAAATTCTTATTATTACATACATATACAGGCTGAAGCAGTGGGCTGCCACACTGGTCGCCCGTGGTGCAGTTGTTGTGGGAGAATGAATTGTATAATGACCATGGTAGATATATCATATCATTACTCTCATCTCTTTGAGCTCATCAAGATTCACCTCAGCGCAGACCTTATCCAATCATATCCTAATCAGTATAAGCAGATGTCTGGGTTTAGAGTGAACTGAGACAAGGCTAGCAGGAACCTCAGAGATTCTCACAATCTGAGGCGTGCTTAGACACTAATACAACTTGTGATTATCATAGACACACACACACTCACCTCCAATTTATTCAAAAATTGTACTATAACTTTAAGGAAACCAATTCTCTCTCTTTGTCCTGTCAAGTCTTTCTATTCCCTTCTCTCAACTTCCCCTCCCCGTTTCACTCTCACATACACAGCTCATTGTAGCTGTGAATGCAAAATGATATGCCCAAGCTTCACAACAAAAGGGCACATCCTGGTATGAAGCATCACATTGCAGCACCAATGCACATCTGTACACCTATGTGGCACAGCATCTGGTGTTTCTGCCTGGTTTGCCATTAACACACTACTACCGTTTTACTATAGGCCAACTACAAAAATGTGTCTCCCAGTTACACAAGGAAAATAAATGTCCCTAATCACCTGTTTGTGTCAGTGCAGTGATGATTTAACTTGTCCAGCTGCATTTTTTTCCAACCAGGTAAAGCACAATGACACACACCCATTGACAAACCGGTAAAACACACTCAGCAGAGGAACACAAACAATCTCTATCGCGAATATACAGTAATGGAACCAATATCTAGTTCAGAGAAATCATTATAAACAATCACAGACAAAGTAAACACACAGTGGTCATCTTACCTCTCTCCCTGTGTGTGTGTGTGTGCCTCAGAGAAAGAAACCTTAACAATCCAGTGATGTAATCCTTTGACCTTTCCGTCACAGAAACCAACACATTTCATACATTTTCCATGTTGTGTGTCAGTGTGTGTAGTCCAGGGTTAGTGTTGTGGTTTCTCTCCCATTCTCTCTCCTCTCAGGGGGTTTGTCAGGCTCCAGGGATTACTGTGTTGTGTGGTTGTGTTTGTCTAAGTCACACATTCAGTGTTGTCTCAACCCCGCCCTCTTCACCTGCACTACATCCATCTTTCTCTCCCACCATTTCTCACTCCATTTCCTCCCCCTCTCCCCTTTTTCCTCATCCAGGGAGTCTATTGTAATGTTGTTACACCAGTTTAATGGATTTATTTCTCTCCCTCTGTAGAAGTTATTTCCCTCCTTATTCTGTCTTGACCTGTCAAACTCTTGTTGTGTTTGCTAGCCCTTTGCCATCTCTCTTTTGACCTGGGGAAACAGGTTCTTCCACTTCTTTCCAGTCTATTTTCTGTCCTCTTCCTTTTGTTTCGCATATCTGGCATCATTTTCTCTCACCCTAGCTGGCAACTAATGTTCCTAAAGCCTTGCTTGTCCTTAAATATGAATGTCAGGTTTCTTTCTGTGGCAGTAAAAATTATTAGTGAAAAGACAGTCATCTATCTATTTCAAATAATCATTTTCAGTCCGATTTAGAAAATAGACAACTTCAAATCATATGTATAGTATTTATAAATCTTAATGAATTCCATGTGACAGGTTTCAAGTCCCAGTCACGTCCCAGTTTCATGTTTTAAGTCACAGTTTGGCAGCAGCAGGCTGGGGTCCCATCCACTTCTCTCCTAGAAGACAGAAGGATATGATTGGATAAGATCTGCGCTGAGGTCAATATTGATGGGCTCAAAGAGATGATAGTAATGATATAGGAACCAAAATTCAAAACAATAGAATCTACCATATTTAGCAACCAGGATGCAATAATGATAACTGTCTTGAGTTGTGTGATTACATACCTTTTGATTGCTAAATCTATCAAAAGGTTGTGAGGTGCATGACATAAAACGTATAAAATGACATGTGATGTATTACAATAAGATGTACAGTATTGATTGCAGTCCCGTGTAGATCAGTTGGTAGAAAATGGCGCCAGGATTGTGGGTTCGATTCCCACGGGGACCAGTACAAAAAAATAGTATTAAAATGTATGCACTTACTACTGTAAGTTGCTCTGGATAAGAGCGTCTGCTAAATGACGTAGAATGCCAAATTGCTGTAAGTATATAGCCTACAGTAATTATTATCATCTTAAAGGTTAACTTTGGACACAAAACATTTTTCGAACTCCGCCCCTTTCTCAATTTGGGGTGTGACTTTGATGGTTCGTCGATGTGTCATTCTGGTCATGCGCGCCCCGTGACCAACTTGGCTAGTTCGTTAGCTAAGCTAGCCACTGTAGCTAGCCAGTAACTCCTCCAGTATGTGTTGACCTAATATCACAGGATTCGTTTTTGGACAGACGCTATAGAGATCGGTAAGAAATGGCACTTCTGTGGCTAAATATTGTATTCATCCAATTTGTTTTTAAGCATTACATGCCCTGGTATGATGGTGGATTGATCAGTCATATTGGTTAAAGTAAATTCTATAATATGCTATTTGTGAATATTCTGATGCATCCAAAGTGGGAGTTTATGCAGGAACATGACACCTTATGATGCCAGAGGAAGTGTGGGCTCACCTATGCAGTGGGCAATGAGCTCAAACCGGTCAGAGCCAAAGAACACCTCCGCCTTTCCATTCACATGACACACAGCCAGAGGAAAACCAAAGGCCTGAGATAGAGAGTACAAAGACAAGGTGAGATAGCGAAAGAAGTGAATGTACTGATACTGATGTCCACTCCCACACTGATGGCTGCTATTGCCATTGGTATGGGGCTAGGGGTTGGTTGGGAGGGAACAGGGAGACGAGGGGGAGACACTGACCCTATGGTCCAGTGCTTCCTGGGTGGATCTCTTCAGCTTGTCTTTGATTTCCTTAGAGGTGGACAGTTTCAACAGCTCTTCTACCTCACTGGCTGAGAGCCCTGCCTTCATGGCTGCCTGGAAAAAACATGAATCACATTAAAAACAAACAACCTGCAATGTTCAAATCCATGACGCCACTATCTACCCAGACCCAATCTAAAAATGCTCTAGGATTATGCCCTCCAGCACTCAGGGATTGTGATCTTGAGAGCAATGGCATTAGTGTTGGGAGATAACACTTGTTAAACACTTTAGTAAAATGCAAATTTTTCAGATATTATGTGAAAGGCACATGGGAAAAATACTAGACAGATGATGAATGGAGAGAAGCCTTGAATTCAAGCTACAGTGACTGAGTACATCCTGGTACCTCAGAGAGTGATGCAGGCTGGGTAATGTCTTTGTCTTGGCTCCAGATCCTCATCCACAGCTCCCGGGACACCTGCTCTACCTGTTTATCTCCTCCCACCTCCCTCTCCTGTACCGCCGCCACAAAGCGCATGGCAGACAGCGAGCCTGGGACAGACAAATACATGGTTGCAAGAGGAACATGTGGTGACCGTGAGGTCAGCAAGGAGTTTATTTTGCTTGACGGCGAGGCACAAAAAGGTTAAGAGAGACCATACAGAGCAGTGTATTAGGTTCATAGGGATAACGCTCATTGATAATATAGAACAGACATGTTGAAAGCACAGATGTTTTCCTCCTTGAGTGTCCCCAACAGACAGCAGTACTCAATGGAATGTTGAGCTACCAAATGTTGCCCTACTGCACTGAGGCCAAGACCTGTTAAAGATGCTGTTTGATCTATATTAGGAAACCTTCCTTGATCTTTAAGATATGTTAAGATACGTTCTATATAAGAAACAGTACTGCCATATTAGTGCTGTTCCCACCCAATGTGAACATATATCCAATGGCGTTGTTATAAGCTTGGCAAAATAGGCTACTGAAATATTTACATAAAGGAGATGCAGGGGGGGTGCACCTTTTTCAAACATGGCCTCAAAGGGGTCAGCAGGGGGACTGATGGGGACCTGGAAGTACTGGGCTAGACGGTGCAGGTCTGTGGTCATATACAGGAACTTGTTTGGGACCAGACCTGGGGGCTTATTACCTGGAATACAGAATAAAAGTACAATCAGACTTTACATCACAATACAGATGACTCATCATAATGACTTTTTAATGGCTGACTGACAACATGTGCAATGTAAACATAACAATCCATCCATAGCCTATTGTGTAGCCTGGTTTGTGTAATGTTGATCTCAGCTACTTACCTGACCCTTGCATGATGCCACCCAAGAATGCAGGACGTAGTTTAAGGTCAATGTTCCACACATTTCTGTAACGGCACATGACCTACAGATCAGATACATGCACAATGATTAGTCAATGCATAGACTCTACCTCTGAAATTAAAAAATGTACAATCTAAAGACACTAACCTCAAAGCCAAGCCATGAGTAGGGAGAGACCACGTCATAAAACAGTTCAATCACTTTCCGGGAACTTGCCATCTGAAGGATTTTATTTTTTTATTACTTAAAAAAAATAAGTTTATTATGATAACTATTTATCATTGGAAAAAATAATAACAATATTACACATCAATACAGGGACATTACTGTGAACACAATGAAAACAATTAAATAATAGAACACCAGGCAACCCCCCCCCCCCCCCCCCCCCCCCCCCCCCACCCCACCACACACACACACACACACACACACAATTTAATAATTCAGGACATCATTAATGTGTGGATGCAGTTAGCTGTTGTAGCCAAACAATTTATCTAGTTGTAACATCCGTGTAACAATGTCATTGCACTGCAAGTAAAAACGTTCCTGTAGCCACAAAAACTTAGTTATAACGTTATTTTGTGGGGTAAATTAAATCTTACGTCATTGTTAATTATGTGCACGTTACCTTTGAGCACCAGCTAGCTGTCCGTCTGTTAAAAAAAAAACTGTGTCAAAGTTCAACCATTGAAAACAATCAAATGCATTTTGTACTCTGATTGTTTTCAAGTTTAGAAATGTGCACATAGAGTCCATACAAATTACCCGTGCAAAAGTCAAACCAGTTGTTAACTTTGTTCTTTCGTTGATTATTTCAAGCGTACATGTAACCTACCAATAAAGACACTTAACTGGAGCTGCTTTAAATAACCCGGATAGAATAACTTGCAGTCTACGCCCCAGTGCTTCTGGGTCATGGCTAGATGGGATACATTGTGTTAAATTACATCTAAAGTAGTGTTTTTTCCATAGCTAATCTTAATCCTTTTCCTAACCTTAACCTAATTCCCCCAACCTGTTGCGTAAGATCTCCTTACCTGCTACGAAAAGTAAATTCTAGTCAATTGTGACATAAACTGTATTCCATCTAGTCAAAACCGTGTTTGCTTACTTTCTATAGTCTTCTTCTTGAAATTTTATTGATAGGTGCATACACCGCCACCTACTGTACTGGAGTGTAAGGCCCGTCACGACCTACCGTACCGATACCACTAGACATTCTTCAACCGCTCTGCTCGTTTTGAAGAAGAAAAACACTGACCTAATAATAGTGTAATGACCCGGCTGGGTCATTAAAGAGAAAAGAGACGGACTCTAGGTGTACAGGTTAGAACACAGGTTTATTCCTAAACTGGGCTATTGTTCAGGCCACAGCCCACGCCGCTAAATGCCGAACGTACACAATTATACATGTCGAGTTAAGGTCACTCATAGGAACAGATCAAGGCCCGAACAGAAGAGAGAGATAGGAGAAAGCCCGCCGTAGGCAGACATGGCTCTCAAGAGAAGACAGGCTATGTGCTCACTGCCCACAAAATGAGGTGGAAACTGAGCTGCACTTCCTAACCTCCTGCCCAATGTATGACCATATTAGAGAGACATATTTCCCTCAGATCACACAGATCCACAAAGAATTCGAAAACAAATCCAATTTTGATAAACTCCCATATCTACTGGGTGAAATTACACAGTGTGCCATCACAGCAGCAAGATTTGTGACCTGTTGCCACCAGAAAAGGGCAACCAGTGAAGAACAAACACCATTGTAAATACAACCCATATTTATGTTTATTTATTTTAACTTGTGTGCTTTAACCATTTGTACATTGTTACAACACTGCATATATATAATATGACATTTGTAATGTCTTTATTGTTTTGAAACTTCTGTATGTGTAATGTTTACTGTTCATTTTTATTGTTTATTTGACTTTTGTATATTATCTACCTCACTTGCTTTGGCAATGTTAACACATGTTTCCCATGCCAATAAAGCCCCTTGAATTGAATTGAATTGAATTGATATGAGACACTCATCCCTCTTTATGCATTTCCAAATCCCGTGGGATTACCCATCATACCCCCCCAACCTTCCCATCTGTCCTGACATATTTAACCCCTGCTAGTAGCCATGAGAACCATAACACACCCACAAACACAGAACACAATACCGGGTCGTTACAATAGTTTGCAGCCATCAACGAAAAATATAAACGCTGCATGTAAAGCGGTGGTCCCATGTTTCATGAGCTGAAATAAAACATCCCAGAAGTGTTTTATACAAAAAAATGATTATTTCTCTGAACTGCACAAATTTGTTTACATCTGTGTTAGTGAGTACTTTATCCTTTGTCAAGATAATCCATTCACTTATCGCAGTTGCTAGCTGTGCTACTAGAGATCCTGGTTCGAGTCCAGGCTCTGTCGCAGACATTTGGCCCAGCGTCGCCCGGGTTAGGGGAGGGTTTTCACGCTGACGGGCGCATGCATGCTGACACGGTCGCCAGGAGTACGGTGTTTCTTCGTATATATTGATCTTCAAATAGTAGTCGTAAACCACCTGAATATTGGTCTTCAGCATGGAGTCATAAACCACCTGAATATTGATCTTCAACTAGTAGTCATAAACCACCTGAATATTGATCTTCAACTAGTAGTCATAAACCACCTGAATATTGATCTTCAACTAGTAGTCATAAACCACCTGAATATTGATCTTCAACTAGTAGTCATAAACCACCTGAATATTGATCTTCAACTAGTAGTCATAAACCACCTGAATATTGATCTTCAACTAGTAGTCATAAACCCCATGAATATTGATCTTCAACTAGTAGTCATAAACCACCTGATTATTGATCTTCAACTAGTAGTCATAAACCACCTGAATATTGATCTTCAACTAGTAGTCATAAACCACCTGAATATTGATCTTCAACTAGTAGTCATAAACCACATGAATACTGATCTTCAACTAGTAGTCATAAACCACCTGAATATTGATCTTTAACTAGTAGTCATAAACCACCTGAATATTGATCTTCAACTAGTAGTCATAAACCACCTGAATATTGATCTTCAACTAGTAGTCATAAACCACCTGAATATTGATCTTCAACTAGTAGTCATAAACCCCCTGAATATTGATCTTCAACTAGTAGTCATTAACCCCCTGAATATTGATCTTCAACTAGCAGTCATAAACCACCTGAATATTGATCTTCAACTAGTAGTCATAAACCAGCTGAATATTGATCTTCAACTAGTAGTCATAAACCACATGAATATTGATCTTCAACTAGTAGTCATAAACCACATGAATATTGATCTTCAACTAGTAGTCATAAACCACCTGAATATTGATCTTCAACTAGTAGTCATAAACCACCTGAATATTGATCTTCAACTAGTAGTCATAAACCACCTGAATATTGATCTTCAACTAGTAGTCATAAACCACATGAATACTGATCTTCAACTAGTAGTCATAAACCACCTGAATATTGATCTTCAACTAGTAGTCATAAACCACATGAATATTGATCTTCAACTAGTAGTCATAAACCACCTGAATATTGATCTTCAACTAGTAGTCAAAAACCCCATGAATATTGATCTTCAACTAGTAGTCATAAACCACCTGATTATTGATCTTCAACTAGTAGTCATAAACCACCTGAATATTGATCTTCAACTAGTAGTCATAAACCACCTGAATATTGATCTTCAACTAGTAGTCATAAACCACATGAATATTGACCTTCAACTAGTAGTCATAGACCACCTGAATATTGATCTTCAACTAGTAGTCATACACCTGAATATTGATCTTTAACTAGTAGTCATAAACCACCTGAATATTGATCTTCAACTAGTAGTCATTAACCCCCTGAATATTGATCTTCAACTAGCAGTCATAAACCACCTGAATATTGATCTTCAACTAGTAGTCATTAACCCCCTGAATATTGATCTTCAACTAGTAGTCATAAACCACCTGAATATTGATCTTCAACTAGTAGTCATAAACCACCTGAATATTGATCTTCAACTAGTAGTCATTAACCCCCTGAATATTGATCTTCAACTAGTAGTCATAAACCACCTGAATATTGATCTTCAACTAGTAGTCATAAACCACATGAATATTGATCTTCAACTAGTAGTCATAAACCACCTGAATATTGATCTTCAACTAGTAGTCATAAACCACATGAATACTGATCTTCAACTAGTAGTCATAAACCACCTGAATATTGATCTTCAACTAGTAGTCATAAACCACCTGAATATTGATCTTCAACTAGTAGTCATAAACCACCTGAATATTAAAATTCAACTAGTAGTCATAAACCCAGTGAATATTGATCTTCAACTAGTAGTCATAAACCACCTGAATACTGATCTTCAACTAGTAGTCATAAACCACCTGAATACTGATCTTTAACTACGAGTCATAAACCACCTGAATATTGATCTTCAACTAGTAGTCATAAACCACCTGAATATTGATCTTCAACTAGTAGTCATAAACCACCTGAATATTGATCTTCAACTAGTAGTCATAAACCACCTGAATATTGATCTTCAACTAGTAGTCATAAACCACCTGAATATTGATCTTCAACTAGTAGTCATAAACCACCTGAATATTGATCTTCAACTAGTAGTCATAAACCACCTGAATATTAATCTTCAACTAGTAGTCATAAACCACCTGAATATTGATCTTCAACTAGGGGACATAAACCACCTGAATATTGATCTTTAACTAGTAGTCATAAACCACCTGAATATTGATCTTCAACTAGGGGACATAAACAACCTGAATATTGATCGTCAACTAGTAGTCATAAACCACATGAATATTGATCTTCAACTAGGGGACATAAACAACCTGAATATTGATCGTCAACTAGTAGTCATAAACCACCTGAATATTGATCGTCAACTAGGGGACATAAACCACCTGAATATTGATCGTCAACTAGTAGTCATAAACCACCTGAATATTGATCTTCAACCAGTAGTCATAAACCACCTGAATACTAATCTTCAACTAGTAGTCATAAACCACCTGAATATTAATCTTCAACTAGTAGTCATAAACCACCTGAATATTAATATTCAACTAGTAGTCATAAGCCACCTGAATATTGATCTTCAACTAGGGGACATAAACAACCTGAATATTGATCTTTAACTAGGAGTCATAAACCACCTGAATATTGATCTTTAACTAGGAGTCATAAACCACCTGAATATTGATCTTTAACTAGGAGTCATAAACCACCTGAATATTGATCTTTAACTAGGAGTCATAAACCACCTGAATATTGATCTTTAACTAGGAGTCATAAACCACCTGAATATTGATCGTCAACTAGTAGTCATAAACCACATGAATATTGATCTTCAACTAGTAGTCATAAACCACCTGAATATTGATCGTCAACTAGTAGTCATAAACCACCTGAATATTGATCGTCAACTAGTAGTCATAAACCACCTGAATATTGATCTTCAACTAGGAGTCATAAACCACCTGAATATTGATCTTCAACTAGGGGACATAAACAACCTGAATATTGATCTTCAACTAGTAGTCATAAACCACCTGAATATTGATCTTCAACTAGTAGTCATAAACCACCTGAATATTAATATTCAACTAGTAGTCATAAACCACATGAATATTGATCTTCAACTAGTAGTCATAAACCACCTGAATATTGATCTTCAACTAGTAGTCATAAACCACCTGAATATTGATCTTCAACTAGTAGTCATAAACCACCTGAATATTGATCTTCAACTAGTAGTCATAAACCACCTGAATATTGATCTTCAACTAGTAGTCATAAACCACCTGAATATTGATCGTCAACTAGTAGTCATAAACCACCTGAATATTGATCTTCAACTAGGAGTCATAAACCACCTGAATATTGATCTTCAACTAGGGGACATAAACAACCTGAATATTGATCTTCAACTAGTAGTCATAAACCACCTGAATATTGATCTTCAACTAGTAGTCATAAACCACCTGAATATTGATCTTCAACTAGTAGTCATAAACCACCTGAATATTGATCTTCAACTAGTAGTCATAAACCACCTGAATATTGATCTTCAACTAGTAGTCATAAACCACCTGAATATTGATCTTCAACTAGTAGTCATAAACCACCTGAATATTAATATTCAACTAGTAGTCATAAACCACCTGAATATTGATCTTCAACTAGTAGTCATAAACCACCTGAATATTGATCTTCAACTAGTAGTCATAAACCACCTGAATATTGATCTTCAACTAGTAGTCATAAACCACCTGAATATTGATCTTCAACTAGTAGTCATAAACCACCTGAATATTGATCTTCAACTAGTAGTCATAAACCACCTGAATATTAATATTCAACTAGTAGTCATAAACCACATGAATATTGATCTTCAACTAGTAGTCATAAACCACCTGAATATTAATATTCAACTAGTAGTCATAAACCACATGAATATTGATCTTCAACTAGTAGTCATAAACCACCTGAATATTAATATTCAACTAGTAGTCATAAACCACCTGAATATTGATCTTCAACTAGTAGTCATAAACCACCTGAATATTGATCTTCAACTAGTAGTCATAAACCCCCTGAATACTAATCTTCAACTAGTAGTCATAAACCACCTGAATATTAATATTCAACTAGTAGTCATAAACCACCTGAATATTGATCTTCAACTAGTAGTCATAAACCACCTGAATATTGATCTTCAACTAGTAGTCATAAACCACCTGAATATTAATATTCAACTAGTAGTCATAAACCACCTGAATATTGATCTTCAACTAGTAGTCATAAACCACCTGAATATTGATCTTCAACTAGTAGTCATAAACCACCTGAATATTGATCGTCAACTAGTAGTCATAAACCACATGAATATTGATCTTCAACTAGTAGTCATAAACCACCTGAATATTGATCGTCAACTAGTAGTCATAAACCACCTGAATATTGATCTTCAACTAGGAGTCATAAACCACCTGAATATTGATCTTCAACTAGGGGACATAAACAACCTGAATATTGATCTTCAACTAGTAGTCATAAACCACCTGAATATTGATCTTCAACTAGTAGTCATAAACCACCTGAATATTAATATTCAACTAGTAGTCATAAACCACATGAATATTGATCTTCAACTAGTAGTCATAAACCACCTGAATATTAATATTCAACTAGTAGTCATAAACCACCTGAATATTGATCTTCAACTAGTAGTCATAAACCACCTGAATATTGATCTTCAACTAGTAGTCATAAACCACCTGAATATTGATCTTCAACTAGTAGTCATAAACCACCTGAATATTAATATTCAACTAGTAGTCATAAACCACCTGAATATTGATCTTCAACTAGTAGTCATAAACCACCTGAATATTGATCTTCAACTAGTAGTCATAAACCACCTGAATATTGATCTTCAACTAGTAGTCATAAACCACCTGAATATTGATCTTCAACTAGTAGTCATAAACCACCTGAATATTGATCTTCAACTAGTAGTCATAAACCACCTGAATATTAATATTCAAATAGTAGTCATAAACCACATGAATATTGATCTTCAACTAGTAGTCATAAACCACCTGAATATTAATATTCAACTAGTAGTCATAAACCACCTGAATATTGATCTTCAACTAGTAGTCATAAACCACCTGAATATTGATCTTCAACTAGTAGTCATAAACCCCCTGAATACTAATCTTCAACTAGTAGTCATAAACCACCTGAATATTAATATTCAACTAGTAGTCATAAACCACCTGAATATTGATCTTCAACTAGTAGTCATAAACCACCTGAATATTGATCTTCAACTAGTAGTCATAAACCACCTGAATATTGATCTTCAACTAGTAGTCATAAACCACCTGAATATTGATCTTCAACTAGTAGTCATAAACCACCTGAATATTGATCTTCAACTAGTAGTCATAAACCACCTGAATATTGATCGTCAACTAGTAGTCATAAACCACCTGAATATTGATCTTCAACTAGGAGTCATAAACCACCTGAATATTGATCTTCAACTAGGGGACATAAACAACCTGAATATTGATCTTCAACTAGTAGTCATAAACCACCTGAATATTGATCTTCAACTAGTAGTCATAAACCACCTGAATATTAATATTCAACTAGTAGTCATAAACCACCTGAATATTGATCTTCAACTAGTAGTCATAAACCACCTGAATATTGATCTTCAACTAGTAGTCATAAACCACCTGAATATTGATCTTCAACTAGGAGTCATAAACCACCTGAATATTGATCTTCAACTAGGAGTCATAAACCACCTGAATATTGATCTTCAACTAGGGGACATAAACAACCTGAATATTGATCTTCAACTAGTAGTCATAAACCACCTGAATATTGATCTTCAACTAGTAGTCATAAACCACCTGAATATTGATCTTCAACTAGTAGTCATAAACCACCTGAATATTGATCTTCAACTAGTAGTCATAAACCACCTGAATATTAATATTCAACTAGTAGTCATAAACCACCTGAATATTGATCTTCAACTAGTAGTCATAAACCACCTGAATATTGATCTTCAACTAGTAGTCATAAACCACCTGAATATTGATCTTCAACTAGTAGTCATAAACCACCTGAATATTGATCTTCAACTAGTAGTCATAAACCACATGAATATTGATCTTCAACTAGTAGTCATAAACCACCTGAATATGAATATTCAACTAGTAGTCATAAACCACATGAATATTGATCTTCAACTAGTAGTCATAAACCACCTGAATATTAATATTCAACTAGTAGTCATAAACCACCTGAATATTGATCTTCAACTAGTAGTCATAAACCACCTGAATATTGATCTTCAACTAGTAGTCATAAACCACCTGAATATTGATCTTCAACTAGTAGTCATAAACCACCTGAATATTAATATTCAACTAGTAGTCATAAACCACCTGAATATTGATCTTCAACTAGTAGTCATAAACCACCTGAATATTGATCTTCAACTAGTAGTCATAAACCACCTGAATATTAATATTCAACTAGTAGTCATAAGCCACCTGAATATTGATCTTCAACTAGGGGACATAAACAACCTGAATATTGATCTTTAACTAGGAGTCATAAACCACCTGAATATTGATCTTCAACTAGTAGTCATAAACCCCATGAATATTGATCTTCAACTAGTAGTCATAAACCACCTGAATATTGATCTTTAACTAGGAGTCATAAACCACCTGAATATTGATCTTTAACTAGTAGTCATAAACCACCTGAATATTGATCTTCAACTAGTAGTCATAAACCACCTGAATATTGATCTTCAACTAGTAGTCATAAACCACCTGAATATTAATATTCAACTAGTAGTCATAAACCACCTGAATATTGATCTTCAACTAGTAGTCATAAACCACCTGAATATTGATCTTCAACTAGTAGTCATAAACCACCTGAATATTGATCTTCAACTAGTAGTCATAAACCACCTGAATATTGATCTTCAACTAGTAGTCATAAACCACCTGAATATTGATCTTCAACTAGTAGTCATAAACCCCCTGAATACTAATCTTCAACTAGTAGTCATAAGCCACCTGAATATTGATCTTTAACTAGTAGTCATAAACCACCTGAATACTAATCTTCAACTAGTAGTCATAAACCACCTGAATATTAATATTCAACTAGTAGTCATAAACCACATGAATATTGATCTTCAACTAGTAGTCATAAACCACCTGAATATTAATATTCAACTAGTAGTCATAAACCACCTGAATATTGATCTTCAACTAGTAGTCATAAACCACCTGAATATTGATCTTCAACTAGTAGTCATAAACCACCTGAATATTGATCTTCAACTAGTAGTCATAAACCACCTGAATATTGATCTTCAACTAGTAGTCATAAACCACCTGAATATTGATCTTCAACTAGTAGTCATAAACCACCTGAATATTGATCTTCAACTAGTAGTCATAAACCACCTGAATATTGATCTTCAACTAGTAGTCATAAACCCCCTGAATACTAATCTTCAACTAGTAGTCATAAGCCACCTGAATATTGATCTTTAACTAGTAGTCATAAACCACCTGAATACTAATCTTCAACTAGTAGTCATAAACCACCTGAATATTGATCTTCAACTAGTAGTCATAAACCACCTGAATATTGATCTTCAACTAGTAGTCATAAACGACCTGAATATTGATCTTCAACTAGTAGTCATAAACCACCTGAATATTAATATTCAACTAGTAGTCATAAACCACCTGAATATTGATCTTCAACTAGTAGTCATAAACCACCTGAATATTGATCTTCAACTAGTAGTCATAAACCACCTGAATATTGATCTTCAACTAGTAGTCATAAACCACCTGAATATTGATCTTCAACTAGTAGTCATAAACCCCCTGAATACTAATCTTCAACTAGTAGTCATAAGCCACCTGAATATTGATCTTTAACTAGTAGTCATAAACCACCTGAATACTAATCTTCAACTAGTAGTCATAAACCACCTGAATACTAATCTTCAACTAGGAGTCATAAACCACCTGAATATTGATCTTCAACTAGTAGTCATAAACCACCTGAATATTGATCTTTAACTAGGGGACATAAACAACCTGAATATTGATCTTCAACGAGTAGTCATAAACCACCTGAATATTGATCTTCAACTAGTAGTCATAAACCACCTGAATATTGATCTTCATTAGATTTTTATTGAAGGTTGCGTCATCTTGAAAATGTATTTTTATATCAAGAACATTTTCAAACACCCAGCACTTGTTGAACATAGATCTGGTTGTCCAAATCTCCTGGATATTAAGCAGGATTTTCTTTCCATCCCTATTTTAAAGAGATTGATCCTAAATGACAAAATATTTATCTTTTGTGTCCTTACCTTCAAAGCAGTCTTTGGACAAGCAGATTCCAATCTATGATTTGGTTACCCACTACCATCATCCACTAATAGTAACACACTCCTCTCCATGTATCTCATACAACTTTCCACCTGATAACATGGATCAATCCCAGCTTCCAACCTTCCCACTGTTTTTAGCATTTGCCTGTCTCCCTACCTCATTTAATTACTGTCTGAATAAAGTGTCAAACCACCTAAAAAAATTGAAAAAACATATTAGCATTCTTCACATTTCATACCCCAAAAAAGTAACAAAGTAGTCAAATTTGGAGTGTTCATTTAATGTTCAAAGCATCCTGAATAAACCTAATTTTCCACCCTGGTAATAGGCCTAAGCCATGTCAAAATACATAGAATTTCAGGAAATTCACTTTAAAACAGTAAACCCCCAGTCCCTCGTCTATGGATTGGCCAGGGGGCAATGAAATTCACATAGCAAATCTCACTCCAAACTTTCTTCAAATGTTGGCAGCCCTGAATTGTTACAATGCACTAAAATAGTAAAATAGTAATAAATATTGCATGACTTCGTTATCATACATTTACTACAATGATGTCCACATATTAACATTGAAAATATTCTAAAATATATTATTACTTGTATTACTTACTATTATTTTAAACATCTTATTTTACAGCTTGTACAGTGCATTCGGAAAGTATTCAGACCCCTTTACTTTTTACACATTTTGTTACGTTACAGCCTTATTCTAAAATGGATTAAATATTTGTTTTCCTCATCAATCTAAGCACAATACCCCATGATGATAAAGTGAAAACTGGTTTTTAGTTTTGTGAAATACCTTATTTATATAAGAATTCAGACCCTTTGCTATGAGATGCAAAATTGAGCTCAAGTGCATCCTGCTTCCATTGATCATCCTTAAGATGGTTTTTTACAACTTGACTGGAGGCCACATGTGTTAAATTCAATTGATTGGACATGATTTGGAAAGACACCTGTCTATATAAGGGCCCACAGTTGACAGTGCATGTCAGAGCAAAAACCAAGCCGTGAGGTCGAAGGAATTGTCCATAGAGCTCCGAGACAGGATTGTGTCGAGGCACAGATCTGGGGAAGGGTACCAAAACATTTCTGCAGCATTGAAGGTCCCCCAAGAACACAGTGACCTCCATCTTTCTCAAATGGAAGAAGTTTGGAACCAATAAGACTCTTCCAAGAGCTGGCTGCCTGGCCAAACTGAGCGATCAGGGGAGAAGGGCCTTGGTCATGGAGGTGACCCTGAAACCGATGGTCACTCTGTGACAGAGCTCCAGAGTTCCTCTGTGGAGATGGGAGAACCTTCCAGAAGGACGACTGTCTCTGCAATACTCCACCAATCAGGCCTTTGTGGTAGAGTGACCAGACGGAAGCAACTCCTCAGTAAAAAGCACATGACAGCCAGCTTGGAGTTTGCCAAAAGGCACCTAAAGGACTCTCAGACCATGAAAAAACAAGATTCTCTGGTCTGCTGAAACCAAGATTGAACTATTTGGCCTGAATGCCAAGCGTCACATCTGGAAGAAACCTGGCACCCTCCCTACGGTGAAGCATGGTGGTTCCAGCATCATGCTGTGGGGATGTTTTTCAGCAGCAGGGACTGGGAGACTAGTCAGGATCGAGGGAAAGATGAACAGAGTAAAGTACAGAGAGATCCTTGATGAAAACCTGCTCCAGAGAACTCAGGACCTCAGACTGGGGCAAAGGTTCACCTTCTAACAGGACAATGACCCTTAGCACACAGCCAAGACAACGCAGGAGTGTCTTCAGGACAAGTCTCTGAATGTCCTTAAGTTGCCCATCCAGAGCCCGGACTTGAACCCGATCGAACATCTCTGGAGAGACCTGAAAATAACAGCTGTAATGGCTGTCAAAGGTTCTTCAACAAAGTACTGAATTTGCAAAAATATCTAAAAACCTGTTTTTAATTTGTCATTATGGGGTAATGTGTGTAGATTGATGAGGGGAAAAAACTATTTAATAGATTTTAGAATAAACCATTTTAGAATATGGCTGTAACGTAACAAAACGTGGAAAAAGTCAAGGGGTCTGAATACTTTCCGAATGCACTGTACATACAAAGTATCTACTCGGTTATTACTAAAATATACACATAATTCTGTCTGTCTATGTATTCTCCTGGGGACTGGAGTGGTCTTTGACCTCTGTGGAGCCCAGGTTGTCTGTGGGAAAGCTGGGTTCAGGGGGCTTGTAGGCCAACTCACTGGAAGACAAAAAACAACATCTGTCTGTCTGTCCATCCATCTGCCTGATTTGTCCGTTCTCTGTAGTGTCTTACCTCTCTCCATCTCTCTCTGTAGCAGCCTGGAGAGGGAGACAAAAACCAACAGGGGTGGTCAGTATTTCCCACAAACATATCAATAAGATATTCACTGAAAAAAGAGAAAGTGCTTCCATCTTCAGTATGAGTTACCTTGGGCTTCTGTGGGAGCGGCACCCCGCCCATCTTTCTAGGTCCCCCAAGAGTGTCAAAAGAATTACTGCGTACCCTAATGGCTCTCTGCAACAAAGACAGGAAATATGGATGCCATATCCAAAACCCACCCTTTCCCCATACTGGAGTGAAAAGTCAAGGATTTCTGACTTCACCTTAAAGTTTTCGATGAACCCTCCACTCCCCTCAGTTACACCCCTCATCCCCTCAGAAGTCGAGAGAGCGGACACAGGCGAATCTCCAATCATGCACTGGGAGCGGGTGGACAGTTCAGCCTGCAGACCCTCCAGGAGGGACGAACGAGTGCGCAGCTTGAAAAGAAAGGATGAGAGGAGAGAGGGAGGGAGGCAGAGACGGAGGAGAGAAGGAGGCAGAGACGGAGGAGAGAAGGAGGCAGAGACGGAGGAGAGAAGGAGGCAGAGACGGAGGAGAGAAGGAGGCAGAGACGGGGGAGAGAAGGAGGCAGAGACGGAGGAGAGGAGGCAGAGACGGAGGAGAGAAGGAGGCAGAGACGGAAGAGAGAAGGAGGCAGAGACGGAGGAGAGAAGGAGGCAGAGACGGAGGAGAGAAGGAGGCAGAGACGGAGGAGAGAAGGAGGCAGAGACGGAGGAGAGGAGGCAGAGACGGAGGAGAGAAGGAGGCAGAGACGGAAGAGAGAAGGAGGCAGAGACGGAGGAGAGAAGGAGGCAGAGACGGAGGAGAGAAGGAGGCAGAGACGGAGGAGAGAAGGAGGCAGAGACGGGGGAGAGAAGGAGGCAGAGACGGAGGAGAGAAGGAGGCAGAGACGGAGGAGAGAAGGAGGCAGAGACGGAGAGAAGGAGGCAGAGACGGAGGAGAGAAGGAGGCAGAGACGGAGGAGAGAAGGAGGCAGAGACGGGGGGAGAGAAGGAGGCAGAGACGGAGGAGAGAAGGAGGCAGAGACGGAGGAGAGAAGGAGGCAGAGACGGGGGGAGAGAAGGAGGCAGAGACAGAGGAGAGAAGGAGGCAGAGACGGAGGAGAGAAGGAGGCAGAGACGGAGGAGAGAAGGAGGCAGAGACGGGGGGAGAGAAGGAGGCAGAGACGGAGGAGAGAAGGAGGCAGAGACGGAGGAGAGAAGGAGGCAGAGACGGAGGAGAGAAGGAGGCAGAGACGGAGGAGAGAAGGAGGCAGAGACGGAGGAGAGAAGGAGGCAGAGACGGAGGAGAGAAGGAGGCAGAGACGGGGGAGAGAAGGAGGCAGAGACGGGGGGAGAGAAGGAGGCAGAGACGGAGGAGAGAAGGAGGCAGAGACGGGGGAGAGAAGGAGGCATCATAGAGGAGTTAAGTAAGAGATGGGGAGCAGAAGAGAGGAATTAGAGAAGAGGAAAGACTTGTTTCTTTGGTTTCTGTTCCACATAAAAAGATATCAGATTTGCATCTAGAAAGTCTTTGGATATGTGCATGTAATGCCTCAAGCATTACTGTATACATTTATAATGGTGTTGGTGTTGTTCTTCTGTGGTTACCTCCAGTCTACTGAACCTCTCAGCCTTATAACAGGAGATCTCTGCATTGATAAGCTTGGTCAGAAGGAACTCTCTCAACAGGGAGCTCTGGAAGATAAGTCAACAGAGACACACTGAGAATGCATCATGGCCTTTTACCATGTCACCAAGTTCAGATGTGAACTCTACTCACCTCTGTGAATATGGGAGGATCAGGGAGGGAGGGACCAAAGGGAGGTACATCCTCTCTGGCTGTGACTGACACCTGCAACAGACCACTTCCAAGTTTGAAAAAGGCTTTCCATTCCAATAAAAATACCTACAGTGATAAGAGATCAATGTGTCTCTCATTTTGTTTTATCTTCTTACCTGGAACACCCCTCCTCCTCCTGCCTCCTCCCCCTCGTCCCCCACTCCCTTCCTCACCCTCCTGACCACTAGGAAACAGTGCAGGAAGTGTGAGCCGATGACATCAGACAAAAAAGGGGTGTGGCCCTCCTGGTAAACAACAGCAACGATGTCATTGCCAATGTGTCTCTTCCTCTGTAGCTGTAAGGAGTAATGAGCAGAGGGTAAGAGGGAGCCACTGGAGCTGGGTTGAAGTGATTGACTGTGGGTGAGGATGATTTGGTGTCGTTATTCAGGCTAACCTGTTGTGTATCGCCCTCTGTGAAGGGCAATTTGGTGGACACATGGAACATGATCTCTCTGCCGTGGAAGGAAGTGAAGACCGCATCATTTCCTGTCTGGCCGTGACACACGTCCAAACCTCCTCGGAACCTGGAAGAGAGGGAGGGATAGAAAGAGGGGAGAGGTAGTTGGGGAGAGGGAGTGACAGTAAGCTGTTGGTATCTTCTTATTCATCTCTTCCTGTTACAATGCCATATTTCTGTAATTTCTCCATAAGGCCATGTCACCATGTAGGTTACTGTACATTACCCAGGGAACCCTTGAAGTGCGACTGTAGCTCCCAAAATAGAGAGGAATTCTTGAAACTCTTCACTTTCCTCATTGTTACAGAGTATGTCCTCCTCTGTCAACTGTAAAAGATAGAGAGAAAATATGAGAGGTAATGTACAGTAGACTAGTGCTACTATTTAATGCGTCCAAGCTTCTGCCTGCATTCCAGTTATTTACCTGTCCCTCTCTCTGATACAAGACACCAAACTTGAAATTCGGAGACACTCTGTGTTCATCAAATGCTGTTATAAGATCTGGTGCCTGAAAGACAGAGAGGGGAAGAGAGAAAGAAAGAAGCAAAGAGAGGGAGAGAGGGAGGGAGGGAGAGACAGAGAGATAAAGGGGAAGGAGAGAGCACACATTTTTGTCAAAATGGTCTCAGGGTTTAGAGGTCATTTGAAGAGTACATTCTGTGTAACATGAAGGCCTAAAGCATTTGGGAATATGTACAGTGAAAAAGAAGTACCTTGAGGTAACTGACCACATCAAATCTGAGCACAGTCACACTGTCGCATAGCATCTGAAAAGGACATGGTCAGTTTGGGTTTTTTCAATGATGGTAAATGTTTTCAGTAAAAGTACAATAAAGGTTTATCTAGAATACACACGTCTGTTGGAGAGACTAGTAATGGTACCTTGGCCAGCTCCACAGCAGACGGGATGTTTGGGAACAGAGACACAGAGAAAACCCCATGCATAGAGCATTCCCTCATTCTGGAAAGGAAAGACAGACGTAATAACCGTTGCTCATGGAATTCACCAGGGTGTTTCATTACATTAATTGAATCATTTCCATTCTTTCTGATACAACCTCAGTATTACTCTCAGCCTCTTCTCTTCTTCCTCCAAACAGACAGAGAGAAGGAGGGGTCCCAGGGAGGGGTCCACTGCTGTGAACGAGTGATGATACTGACATAGGAGAGAAAGTCACACAGCTACTATGTATGTATTTCATCATCTTGGATCATAGTCCATCTCTACCATCAAATGGAACAGAATAAGAGTAGTCCTATGGGCGGTACTCTACTAACTCGTGAGCGGAAGAACTCCTGGTAGTATGTGGCCTCGCTGTCTCTCTCCATGATGTCATAGGTCTCTGGGTCTAGTCCGTAATGAGAGGATGTCGGACTGGTCTCAGCAAACTTCTGTAGCGGGGGGTCTATCCAGTAACCACCCAGCTTTGGAGGCAGGATCAGAGGAAGGTCACGACCTATCTTCAAAAGCTGAGACTTTCAAAAGGGTGAGATGATAATTAAATAGTCTGGTGTATCCAATTAAATGTACATCTAGCAGTATCCGTAGGATGATGTTTGAACTGACATGCTCATGGTTGCATCAGCATACCTAATAATGAGTTTTATGTATGCTGGTATGAGTGTTATAACTAATGTGATGTCAGTGTTTTAGGGAACAAAAATGTCTGTATCGTTGATAATATTGAAAGGTCATTGTCAACACACACACACGTGTGCACACAGATCTTGACATGATATTTTAGGAGAAAGACTCACCCTCAAAGGCAGAGGGAATTCACAGCGCTGTTCATCTAGCCTGCTGCTCTGATGAAGGAGAGGGAAGGTAACAATGACTGACTGATTGACTAACTGCAGAGAGAACTGTTGTACACACAGAGACTACACAAAACAGAGAGGGAATGGTGCTGTACACTCACCTGCAACTTCTCAATGATCTCAAACAGCTCTGTCACCTTACATGGAAAACACAGACAGACAGACAGTCAGACAGACATACAGAGTCAGACAGACAGACAGACAGACAGACAGACAGACAGACAGACAGACAGAGTCAGACAGGCAGACAGACAGACAGACATACAGAGTCAGACAGACAGACAGACAGACAGACAGACAGACAGACAGACAGACAGACAGACAGACAGACAGACAGACAGACAGACAGACAGACAGACAGAAAGGAGGTTTAGGGAGAAACAGGAAGAGAAAGAGAAACAACATTAGACAAACACAGATGCAGGGAAATGCAGGGAGACTAAATGAGTGATTATGTGATCAACAAATTCAAAAAGGATATGATGAAAGACACATTATCACAATTAAGTCCTTTTACCTTCTGGTTGCTGCCAGCAGAGAGTAACGGTTTGGTCTCGCTGGTAGGGGAGTCCAAAATATCCAGAATGCTGTGCTCTAAAGGTTCTGGTCTGCTGCAACAGGTGGAATGACAGAGCAATGCAACCCATCACTTTTCCTATTCATCAACTGCAAGTGTATCAAACTTTAAATCCAGTGTAAAATAACCAGCGAGAAATAAACTACATCTAATGTGGATAAAGGTAAATTAAGGTATTATTAAGTTTTGCTCACCTAGTCTCATTTTCACATATGAACTTGTCCACACTGTGAATAGAGTAACTCCTTAGACAATGTGCATGACATTAAGGACTACTTCTATTATCAACTATTTCAAGATTTTATTCAGATTCTGACACTAGAACGAAAGCATTTTAATTTGTTCTCAATACTGTGACTGTTACTCACCCTCCATATGCCCCAAAAGTGAAACTTCTCTTTCTGGAGAAGAACTTCTCATTTCTGCTGTCTCTCTCCATCGTTCTGTGTGGGTGTTAGTGCTTGTGAGTGCCAGTGTGCTAGCTATAGTCAATCAGTGCTGCTTAGGGATGAACTAAATCACTCCCCTCCCTCTCTCTCTCTCTCTCTCTCTGCCCCCTGCCTCTCACTCATTTAATCTCTCTACTTCCTTCCCTCTATCCTGCTGTCAGCCAGACTAGCAATTTTAACCCCATCTTGGCCACAGGGAAACACACTGATGGATAACAAACCCCCGTGACCCTGCCCTGACAAGCAGTACATGTAGGACACAGAGACAGAGGGGTCGCTGGGTATCGGTCGCCATGCTCTAAGAAACACAGGTAGTGGTCTCACTGACTTGTTGTGTGTAAAAATAGGAATGGTAAATAAATAAATAAACGCATGAGAGATTGCCTCTTTAGACCTGTTACCCTTTGAGTCTGTAGAACCATCAATTATTGACAGCACATACTGAGAGAGGTGCAAGGCAGCGGGAGAGGAGAGGAGAGAGGAGGGGAATGGGGATGGGTGGTAGTGGAGGGGGGGAGTGTTGAGGCACACTGCTAAAGGGGGAATAAAAAAGAGGAAGGGAGGTTAAAAATACTGTATCTATGAATACAACATTAGGCTTCATTTGTGCAATAAGTTCAATTATGTTGTGGCATTGGTCGTATTTAAAAAAATATTTTATCAAGGAAGATTTTTCATATCAATCAAAATACCCTTTTCTGTGTTTGCAAACATTTCCACAGGTGGGTGATGCGCACCATATTGGAAATTCTCATAGACGGTCAGCTAAAAAAGCCTCCATTTACATGTTGCGTAGATTATGAGTAGATTTATTATAATAATAATTATAATAATAACAATAAGGTGGGTGCTTACATTTGTCCTATTTCACACATGTACAAGTGTGTATTATACACATTTGTAACGGCTGTCTATCTCTTCCTCCTCATCTGACGAGGAGAGGCGAGAAGGATCGGAGGACCAATACGCAGAGTGGTAAGTGTCCATGTTTTAATAATATAAACTGAACACTACACAAATAACAAAATAACAAATGTGAACGAACCGAAACAGTACCGTGTGGCAACAAACACTGACACGGAAGACAAACACCCACACACCAACAGTGAAAACAGGCAACCTAAATATGGCTCCCAATCAGAGACAATGCAAAACACCTGCCTCTGATTGAGAACCATATCAGGCTAAATGAACAAGCCTAAACATAGAAACAAATAACATAGACTGCCCACCCCAACTCACGCCCTGACCATACTAAATAAAGACAAAACAAAGGAAAATATTACTTAGGGATTATAATTGGATTTTCGCATTCTAGCTAACAACTGCTACATCCAAAATATGTTTTTTAAAGATCACAAACAAATATAATCTTTGCGACTATTCAAGCAATAATCAAAACATTTTAAGTGTATGAGAAACCAAAAAAGTGTTCGCCCAGCAAAACGTCAATCAAAATTCCCTGAACTGTCATTGGCTATAATCCAAAACGTTTTCTGCAGAGGTGCGGAAGTTGGTTGTTAGTAGGGTACGTTGTTAACCTCTGATGTAAAGTCCCTTATTTAGGGGACTAGTCGCGGTTCTGGACTGGTTCTGAGAGACCAAAATGTTTGTGTACAGAACGTTCTATGAACAGTGCAACGTCAATTGCTTTAAACTCAGCAAAACAGCTCTCCCCATTCAGATGGCACCGTTCGCAAGGACCTAGGCTTTGAAATCTTGCACCTCATTTGCATACGAGTGACTTGTCACATTTTTTGTCCTATCCAGACAAAGGATCTATTCCTCTGGCTGTGAGCATAGGAGCCCCACTTCCTATAGAGCCGGGCTCTTCAATCAATGAAACTCAAGATTCTCAAATGGAGATAACGTTTGCGGTATTAAGTTTTAGCTATGTTGAATGAACAGATTACTATATTCTATATGAAAACCCTTCAGTTGGCAGTCAACAAACATAATATTTCTGTCACAACTTCCGCCGAAGTCGGCTCCCCTCCTTGTTCGGGCGGCGTTCGGCGGTCGACGTCACCGGCCTTCTAGCCATCGACGCTCCATTTTTCATTGTTCCATTTGTTTTGTCTTGTTCCCTGCACACCTGGTTTACATTCCCTAATCAACTGCATATATATATATATTCCTCTGTTCCCCCCATGTCTTTTTGTGGGATTGTTTTGTTATGTGTTTTAGATTGATGCGCCTAGCTGTTTTTTTCCCCGGATACTATGTTTCAACGCGGAGTATGTTTAATTGTTAAAAGGTTTTGCTTATTTGTGACTTTGTCGCGCTTTGCACTTTTGCCTTTGGATGGAGGGTTTGTTGGACACTGTTGCGTCCGTCTGTTGTTTGCTTCTGCCGAATAAAGTGTGCGCCTGATCACAACTCTCTGCTCTCCTGCACCTGACTTCATCACCAGTAGCGCACACACTGACAAGTTCCCCAGTTTGACTGATAAATAAAATGTATCAGGAACATATTATACATGTAGTTGTATTCATGAACATTGAAGGGAGAAGTCTGAATTTGCTCTATCTAGTTCTGTTTATCCACCACACATATTTATTTTGATGGAGACCAAAGTTCACAACTGGTTCCATAGTGGCGACATTCTTATTGATTTCAAGGAGCTGCAAACACAACTCATGGTAACCTTGCAGAATCATCCGTATCAGTGAGCTGTTGTGAAGCTCCTTCTAAGAATCGACCTTACAAAAAAATGTCATATTTGCATTTTCACATTTGAAATAGCTGCTTTCACATGTTGAGCTGAAATTTTCACATGAAACCATATGTTCACATGTATTGCATTTTAAGATCACATGTAACACCACCTTTTCGCATGTGAGGAGAATAATATGTTTTTACCTCACATGTGAATTGCAGTTCCACATGTGAATAATAAAAGTAATGAGTAATGATAACTTTTCTTACCAGTACCGAGTCGATGTGCAGAGGTACGAGTTATTTGACGTACATATGTACAGGAATAAAGTGACGGATAGTAAACAGTAAGCCAACGTCAATTAGTGAGAGCTGAGAGCTGTCAAAAGGAGAATATTCCTTCTTGAAGCCTCACAGGTCATAGACAGCTTGGTTAACCAACTGGGCATAGAGAGGCAAAGATCCACCAGAAAAGGCAGGAGTTATGAAGAGTTCAAGGAGGTGAGTGAAGAAGAAAGGCCAGCATTGTCAGAGCTACGGAATATCCTCAGTGCCTTGTAGAGAGCTGAGTGGCATAGAAGGCATAGGAAAAAGAGGGCAAGGAAGCGGGCTGCCTTTTTAGCAAATCTCTTTGGATTTACTGAACAGCTGCTAGGTCAGAAGCACAGTGGTCACGTTACCTGCTCCAAAGATGAGATCAACAACCATCTACACAGCACATACAGCGACGCAATCAGAGAGCAAGATCTGGAGCACGGCAAGGCCTTGATAGATCTACCAGTACCAACCACAGAGTTAAACAAGAAGGAGCCCTGCTGGAAGGATGTACAGGAGGTTGTCAAAAGGGCAAGAGCATCCTGAAGGTGATCTGGAGGAGGGGAAAAGTCTCTCAACAATGGAGATATGCAGAAGGATTCTGAAGTAGAAGAACTCGAAGAACATCGACCATTTCAGTACCATCTCGCTGCTCAATGTTGAAGGAAAGATATTCTTCAGCATTGTGCCCAGCCATCTGACAGACTACTTCCTGAAGAACTCTTACATCAGTCCAGAAAGAAGGGATCCCGGAGGTGAAAGGATGACTGGAGCACACAGGCGTGGTCAAGCAGATAATCAGGGAAGCCCGGGAGAACAGAAGATACCTTGTTGTACTGTGGCTGGACTTCACGAATGCCAACGGCTTCATACCCTACATCCCAGGCAAGATCATGGATCTCATGCTGAACTACTACAACAGTTTCAGTTTGAGAGTCACCTCTAGGTCCACAACATTGGAATGGCACAGGCCTGGGAATGGAATCATTACGGGCTGCACCATTTCAGTGATCCTGTTCACCCTTGCCATGTCAGCGGAGGTGGAATGTAGAGGCCCGCTAACCAAGTCTGGCGTGCGACAACCTCCTCTCAGAGTCTTCATGGATGACCTGACTGTGACAACAACATCCATCCCAGGGAGTAGATTAATTCTGAAGGGGTTGGGGAAGCTTGCCACTTGAACTTCAAGCCAGCAAAGTCTAGATACCTGGTGCTGAAAAGGGGGAAGACTGTGGACAAGTTCCGCTTCACCATTCAAGACACAGAGAAACCGGTAAAGAGTCTGGGCAAGATGTTTGACAGCAGCCTGAGGGATACAGCATCCATCAAGACATCCAACCAGGAGCTGGCTGCAGTGGACAAGTCAGGTTTACCTGGCAAGTTCAAGGCCTGAATATACCAACATGGTGTCCTCCCACGGAACCTCTGGCCCCTCCTTGTATACAAGGTCCTGATTTCTACAGTCGAGCAAATGGCTGGGATTACCTCGAAGCCTGAGCAGCACTGCCCTGTACAGTCAGAAGAACAAACTGAAGCTACCCATCAGCAGCCTGAATGAGGAATTAATGGTGACTCGTACAAGGGAGGTGCTGCAATACAGGAAGTCAAGCAACTCGAAAGTCTCCTAGGCAGGTATAGAGGTGAGGACAGGAAGGAAGTGGAGGGCTCAGGATGCAGTAGAGCAGGCTGTGTCACGGCTATGGCACAGTGTGCTGGTGGGTAATGTGACTCCGGGAAGAGCTGACCTTGGTAGCATTACAACACCACACTACGACCAGGCCCAAGGGAAAGACAGGTGGAAGCTGGTGCTGGAGGAAGTGTGAGCAACAGTTGAGGAGGAGGGAGCCAGCAGGAGGGTAGGAATGCCGCAATAAGATGGGAGAAAATAGTGGAAAGTACATGGCCCGAGCTAGGGCTGGGCGATATGGCCAAAATCTCATATCCCGATAAAGGTCATTTCATATCCTGATAACGATACATATAACGATATATCACATTTCTGTAAATTCAATGAATAAATAGTTTATATAAAACGACCACAAGTAAAGGCCTATTTCTTATTACATTTTGAATTATACTCAACAAATAAAGGTACTTACTTATATTTGATTATTTCTCATTTTATTTAGAACCTTTGTGCAAATTTTCAATTAAGCATGTAACAAAATATAATATATCAATGTATAAAATCTAAAAAGGTAAATAGAAAACACTTCAACTATAGTTGCAAACAAAATAAATATAGGCCTAATATATGCATTTTTTTGGGGGGGCTTGCCTGTTTTGTATGTTATTTTGGTATTCTAGATGCACTATTGTAAAGTGGCTGTTCCACTGGATATAAGGTGAATGCACCAATTTGTAAGTCGCTCTGGATAGGAGCGTCTGCTAAATGACTTAAATGTAAATGTAAAATGTATTAATACGTGTCACATATCAATTTGCATTTGGTACCTTGGGTCAAGTGTTAGCACCAACTCACGAAACACCCATTTCTCGACCGTGTAAATTGGGGCCTTGTCTTTGCAGATGTAAGTTGTAACGGCAGCGGTTATCTCCTTCCACCTTCGTGATTTTTGTCATATGGTGTGCCGCCGGCAACAGCCTCTTGCAACGTCTGAGTCGGGGGTTTGTTTTGAGCACTCGACTGTACTTGTTTGGGTCTCATCCGTAGACTCTCTCTGTACTGTTTCACATGATTCTTGCGTAGGTGGTAAAAGAGGTTAGTGGTGTTTAAGCCTGTTGTCGGGAACGGCCTACGGCATATTTTGCAGAGGACGGTTTTCTGGTCCGTGGCAGACTTTTCATACCCAAACCACGTCCGTGCGACCGAAGTAGCCCCTCTTTTAGGTACGGTCTCCGTGCTCTGTGTCACGTTCACTCTCCTCCATGTTTGTTTGTGTTGGAAATTTCCTTCCACACAACGCAAAGCGACGTCCAATTGACTAAAAATATTGCCGTAAAGAGTGTGATTTGCGACATAACAAAATAAATGATAGAGCATAATATGAAACGATAGATGTTTTTCTATCGTCACACGATATATATCGTCATATCGCCCAGCCCTTTTCCGAGCTGTGGAAGGCCGAGCCCCATCGCATCAAGTTCTTGATCCAGGAAGTCTACGATGTCCTGAAAAAGAAAAGGAGAGCCGCACACTCTAGGAGCTCAGATGCAATAATTTAATAAACAGCCAAGCTGTCTTCATCAGGGTATAGTCTACAACATCCTACCAAGCCCATCTAACCTGTTCTGCTGTGGCAAGGTCGATTCACAATCATGCTCTCTGCCAAAAGAGAGGAGTACATCCATTCTCAACTGCTGCTCAACAGCCCAAGGCGAGGGTCACTACCGATGGTGCCACAACCTGGTGCCTAAAGCCATTGTGGAAACAATCTGTCAGAATGCAGGTATTATGGTTTAAGACAAAAAAACATCTTCAGTGGGATCAGCCACTGCAAGCGCCTCGGACAAGCTAAGTAGGCCAATGCAATCGTCAGAGCCAGGGAAAAGCCAACACCAACTACCAGAACCTCCACAGGTCTTTTCGCAACAGCTCAAGACTGGGAGCTGAAAGTTGACCTGGGAAAGCAGATCAAGTTCCCAGACATCATCACAGCGACAACACTGAGGCCAGACATTGTGCTGTTTTCCAAAACCTCCAAGCAGGTCATCTTAACGGAGCTCACTGTCCCTTGGGAGGACCGCATTGAGGAGAATGAAAGAAAATATCCCGAAGTACGAGGACCTGGTGGAGCAGTACTGAAGAGCAAGGTCTGAGTCTGTCGAAGTGGGATGCAGAAGGTTCGCAGATCAATCCTTCTACAGGGCATTAAGCCTACTAGGCACCACAGGGAGGAAGGCCATCAAGACAGTGGAAGCAATGCTTTGGCTGTTAATTGTTAATTAACCATGTTAAATTGCAGAAATGTCAACTTCAATCGGGTTGGGATGTCCCAAGGATTTTGGATAGCACAGATCCAAGTGCACATTGAGCTGTGCTAGTGTGCAGGTGTTATCTGCTCTATTAAACCGAATCTAAAAAGAGGGCAATAAACACAGGTTTTGCCTAGATGGTTAGTTTGTCAGAAATTACTTTTCGTAGCAGGTTAGGAGAACTTACACTGCAGGCTAGGATAATAAACGTAGCATGTTTGAAGAATTAGGTTAGATTTGGGAAAAAGGTTAGGGTTAGCTGAAATGAAAAAATTCGCAACTTTTGACATCATTTTGATAAACTGTATCCCATCTAGCAACGACCATGCGAAAGTGAGAAGTTTATGTTGAAAACAACACGTTGTTGGACGTTGTCTCTCGTTCATTTATAAGCTAAGTGTATTCTGCTCCTAAAATGAATACCAACTTTACCCTCTTCATGTTAAAATGAAAGACTGCTGTTGGGTAAACTATACGCCTATACCTGAAAATATATCTACTATGTACAAAATGTATTAGCTAAAACGATTATAATTATTATCGTTTGTAGTTCATGATTAGCCATAATTGTATATTTTTTTGTCCATAATTGTCGGTTATACGGCCAGCTATATGTTTATTGTGCCAGCCCTACTGCTGCAGCTGTTTATTAACAAATAGGCAATACCTGTCACATTCTGACCATAGTTCTTTTGTGTTTTCATTGTTTTAGTGTTGGTCAGGACGTGAGCTGAGTGGGCATTCTATGTTGTGTGTTTAGTTTTCCTGTTTCTGTGTTTGGCCTGATATGGTTCTCAATCAGAGGCAGGTGTTTTGTGTTGTCTCTGATTGGGAACCGTATTTAGGTAGCCTGTTTTGTGTTTGGTTTTGTGGGTGGTTGTCTGCTGTCTTTGTGTCCATGCACCAGATAGGACTGTTTCGGTTTTGCCACATTTGTTATTTTGTATTTTGTAGTGTTCACGGTTTTGTCGTTATTAAACATGATGAACACTAACTACGCTGCGTCTTGGTCCGATCCCTGCTACACCTCCTCTTCAGACGAAGAGGAGAAAATCTGCCGTTACAATACCAGTTGCTTCTATGATTTCCTAAAAGGTACGTCACTGTTTTAGCAGTATATTACCAAAGTTATCTAATGTACAGTAGACCGGAACTAAACCTTGCAATGGGTAGGTTATCCTTTGGAACCAGGATTGATCATCACGTGTTGTTAAAGGGATAGTTCACCCAAATAAAAAAATTACATATTGATTTACTTATCCTGTAAGCAGTCTATGGAAAAGGTATGAAAGCAATCCATGATTTGGTTTAGTTTTCCTAGCAGTTTGCACATGAAAACGTTAGCATTTGTGGCACAAATCCAATACAAGTCATGAGCAATGTTCCCTCACATTTTTTGAGGCACTGAGCAAATTTCAGGTCTGCAGTGCGCAAACTTGAAAAGTCAGTGAAAAGTTAGTGCAACTTCCAGCACGCATTTTCTGTGAACACAGAGGCTGTACACGCTTTAAGTTACAGTTTTAACAGTGGCCAAGTAGGCTTCTGTGGCTATTTGTAGACCCACTAGAATGGGCTACCATCAAACAATGGAGAAAATGCAACCCATAACATTGTTACATAGAAATAGCTATTCTGTCATTAAGCCTACAGCAGCAGCCATTGAGTGGTGTTCAATGTAGGCCTACATTCCATGAGACTTTTGAAAAAAACATGCAGGGCTTGACATTAACCTGTTTATCCACTTGTCCTTCAGACAAGGTGGTGACTGAAAATGTTGTGTTGTTTGATGCAAGAAACCACTTTACAAAATAAATTCATTATTATTCCCATACCATTATTACAGAGAATCAGACAAATTATGCTACCCTCTGCCTATTGGCTACTTAGCTTATTCAACCCTGTCTCAAAACACAACACTGGCCCTTTAAGACAAAAAAAAGCTCTTTACCTGACTCGCTTTGCAAAGATGCCTAGGAATGTGCACGTTTGTCCTCTTGTAGGAAGCAATCACTCCCCTATTGCTGACTACAAATGATCTAACAGGGCTAAAAACTCACTAACTAGAGAAGGAGATGAACAAAATGTGCACACGTTGGCTACATGTAATTCTTGTTTTGATCTCAAAACAAGCACATCTACTGAAGAGGGTTAAACCAAGGCCTTGTACCTTTTAAAGGGTTAATAAATGATGTTATGATAAGCTGTAAGGTCTCCTCTTCAGGAGACCTCTGTGTGTTAAAACCTGTTTTGCGTGTTGTGACCTTCAGACACTATCAGAAGGTGTCTACATTCAGACTCCTCCTGTCTGGATCCCACCGTGGTTATCTGGTTTTCTGAGAACACAAGGCTGTCACAGACCTGATGAAACCAGCCACCTGTCAGAAGATGCTTACACTTGTTCACATTGTTATGACTCTATACTTGTGATGGAAGTTCAAGTTTCGGTCAAACCAACTTCTGAGCTTTTAATTGCTGATAAGATGGTTACTGCTGTCAGAGGGAGGTTAGATTTATTAAAATGTTGTTGCCAGGGGAACTCATGCAAGGAGGACTGGGAGAGGCTATATGAGTTGCAGGATGTCTTAGACATTTTGCAGAACTTGGGGAGAACTATCATATACTGTTATACTGTACTCTGTAACAACTTCTGCCTACAATTGTATTACTAAAGGAGTATTTTTAAACTTAAAGAGTCTGTGTTACGGGTGTCCTCCTCCTCTTCGGACGAAGAGGAGGAGTAGGGATTGGACCAAAGTGCAGCGTGATATTTGGACATAATGAAGTTTATTAAAGTACAGACGAAAACCAAAAACACTTCAACAAACTACAAAATAAGAAAACGAACGATGTAGACAGACCTGAACATGGAATTTACATAAAGACACGAAGAACTCACGAACAGGAACAGACTACATCAAACGAACGAACAAACCGAAACAGTCCCGTGTGGTGCAACATACACAGACACAGAAGACAATCCCCCACAAACAAACAGTGTGAACAGCCAACCTTTATATGGTTCTCAATCAGAGGAAAAGTCAAACACCTGTCTCTGATTGAGAACCATATAAGGCTAATTACAATCCACCTAAACATAGAAACACAAAACATAGAATGCTCACCCCAACTCACGCCCTGACCAACTAAACACATACAAAAATAACAGAAAACAGGTCAGGAACGTGACAGTCTGTTTCCTTTCCGTTACTAATGTATGTTTGATAATTATATAGACCTGATCATTTGTTGAAGAAATTGACCAACACTGCTCATGACCACTCATGCTATTTACATTCTATTTACTATAAACACAGTCCAGTTCAAAATAAATGCCAGAGATCCAGTTGAAGTCGGAAGTTTACATACACCTTAGCCAAATACATTTAAACTCAGTTTTTCACAATTCCTGCCATTTAATCCTAGTAAAAATTCCCTGTCTCAGGTCAGTTAGTATCACCACTTTATTTTAAGAATGTGCAATGTCAGAATAATAGTAGAGAGAATGATTTATTTTATTTCTTTCATCACATTCCCAGTGGGTCAGAAGTTTACATACACTCATTTAGTATTTGGTAGCATTGCCTTTAAATTGTTTAACTTTGGTCAAACGTTTCGGGTAGCCTTCCACAAGCTTCACACAATAAGTTGTGAGTTTTGGCACATTCCTCCTGACAGAGCTGGTGTAACTGAGTCAGGTTTGTAGGCCTCCTTGCTCACACACGCTTTTTCAGTTCTGCCCACAAATCTTCTATAGGATTGAGGTCAGGGCTTGTGATGGCCACTCCAATAACTTGACTTTGTTGTCCTTATGCCATTTCTCCATAACTTTGGAAGTATGCTTGGGGTCATTGTCCATTTGGAAGACCCATTTGTGACAAATCATTAACTTCCTGACTGATGTCTTGAGATGTTGCTTCAATATATCCACATAATTTTTCATCCTCATGATGCCATCTATTTTGTGGAGTGCACCAGTCCCTTCTGCAGCAAAGCACCCCCGAAACATGATGCTGCCACCCCCGTGCTTCACGGTTGGGATGGTGTTCTTTGGCTTGCAAGCATCCCCCTTTTTCCTCAACATAACAATGGCCATTATGGACTATTTTGTTTCATCAGACCAGAGGACATTTCTCAAAAGTACAATCTTTGTCCCCATGTGCAGTTGCAAACCGTCTGACATTTTTATGTCGGTTTTGGAGCAGTGACTTCTTCCTTGCTGGGTGGCCTTTCAGGTTATGTCGATATAGGACTCATTTTACTGTGGATATAGATACTTTTGCACCTGTTTCCTCCAGCATCTTCACAAGGTCCTTTGCTGTTGTTCTGGGATTGATTTGCACTTTTCGCACCAAAGTACGTTCATCTCTAGGAGACAGAACGCATCTCCTTCCTGAGCGGTGTGACGGCTGCATGGTCCCATGGTGTTAATTCTTGCATACTATTATTTGTACAGATGAATGTGGTACCTTCAGGCGTTTGGAAATTGCTCCCAAGGATGAACCAAACTTGTTGAGGTCAATAATTTTTTTCTGAGGTCTTGGCTGATTTCTTTAGATTTTCCCATGATGTCAAGCAAAGAGGCACTGAGTTTGAAGGTAGGCCTTGAAATACATCCACAGGTACACCTCCAATTGACTCACATTATATTATTATCAGAAGCTTCTAAAGCCATGAGATCCTTTTCTGGAATTTTCCAAACTGTTTAAAGGCACAGTCAACTTAGTGTATGCAAACTTCTGACCCACTGGAATTGTGATGCAGTGAAATAATATGTCTGTAAACAATTGTTGGAAAAAGTACTTGTGTCATGCACAAAGTAGATGTCCTAACCGACTTGCCAAAACTATAGTTTATTAAAAAGAAATTTGTGGAGCAGTTGAAAAACAAGTTTTAATGACTCCAACATAAGTGTATGTAAACTTCCGACTTCAACTGTACATTGCCTTCGGACCGTATTCAAACCACATTACTTTTTCCACTTTTTGTTATGTTACAGCCTTATTCTAAAATTGATTCCATTTTCCCTCATCAATCTACACACAATACCCCATAATGACAAAGCAAAAACAGGTTTTTACACATTTTACATTGACATAAGTATTCAGACCCTTTACTCAGTACTTTGTTGAAGCACCTTTGGCAGTAATTACAGACGCGAGTCTTATTGCGTATGACGCTACAAGCTTGGCATATTTGTATTTGGGGAGGTTCTCCCCTTATCTGCAGATCCTCTCAAGCTATGTCAGGGTGGATGGGGAGCGTTGGTGCACAGCTATTTTCAGGTCTTTCCAGAGATGTTCGATCGGGTTCACGTCCGGGCTCTGGCTGGGCCACAAAAGGTCCGTCAGAAACTTGTCCCGAAGCCACTCCTGGCTGTGTGCTTAGGGTCGTTGTCCTGTTGGAAGTACAGTCCGGGCTCTGTTCTTTGTTCTGTTAATCTTTCCCTTGATCCTGACTAGTCTCCCAGTCCCTGCCACTGAAAAACATCTACAGCCTTAGCAGAGGTGACCGGTCCGCTCCTGTTCCCCGGGATCGTCATCTTGGTCAGCGTCCTGCAGATGGAGCCACGCGTTGGGGAGGGGGTACTGTCATGTGTAATCCCTCTCCGGCCTCTAGGTCACCAGGCTGCTCATTAGGGTGCACACCTGTCACCAGCATTACACGCATAATGACACTCAACTGGACTCCATCACCTCTTTGATTACCTGCCCTTTATATGTCACTCCCTTTTGTTTCTTCCCCAGTCGTCATTGTTGCTGTTTGATGTCGGTGCGCTGTTTGTGTTTCTTGTTTTGTTCATTTATGAATTAAATGTATTCACTCCCTGAACTTGCTTCCCGACTCTCAGCGTACAACATTACAGGGACCTTCAATGCTGCAGAATTTTTTTTGTACCCTTCCCCATATCTGTGCCTCGACATTCCTGTCTCGGAGCTCTACGGACAATTCTTTCGACCTCATGGCTGGGTTTTTACTCTGACATGCACTGTCAACTGTGGGACTTTATATAGACAGGTGTGTGCCTTTTCAAATCATGTCCAATCAATTGAATTTACCACAGGTGGACTCCAATCAAATTGTCGAAACACCTGAGCTCAATTTCGAGTCTCATAGCAAAGGGTCTGAATCCTTATGTAAATAAACTGTGTAAAAACCTGTTTTTGCAAAACCTGTTACTGCTTTGTCATTGTGAGGTATTGTGTGTAGATCGATGAGGAAAAAATGTATTTAATCAATTTTAGAATAAGGCTGTAATGTAACAAAATGTGGAAAAAATCAAGGGGTCTGAATACTTTCCGAATGCACTGTATGTGTAACGGATGTGAAATGGCTAGCTAGTTAGCGGTGGTGCGAGCTAGCAGCCTTTCAGTCGGTAATGTCACTTGCTCTGAAACCTAGAAGTAGTGGTTCCCCTTGCTCTGCAAGGGCCGCGGCCTTTGTGGAGCGGTGGGTAACGATGCTTCGTGGGCGACCGCTGTTGATGTGTGCAGAAGGTCCCTGGTTCGCGCCCGTGTCGGGGCGAGGGGACGGTCTAAAGTTATACTGTTACATTGTCACTATATCTAGGTTTCAGAGCAAGTGACATGAAAGGCTGCTAGCTCGCACCACCGCTAACTAGCTAGTCATTTCACATCCGTTACATATGTTCATAGTGTATCTATAAATACAACATATTTGGCTCCATTTGCGCAATAAGGTAAATTATGTCGTGCCATTTTAAGTATAATTTCTCACATCAATCAACAGTATTTGGGCAAACATAGATTTCTCACAATCAAAAATTCCTTGTGGACAGATGTGAGCTGTTTCCAGTTCATTCCTGAATCCCACTCTCTTAATTCCTACAAATGACATGCCATCCTCTACTTCGTCTAAACATTAGATAGCTGTTTATGTTAGTCTTCCATGATCTTCTTTACAATTGGTTGATTATTTACTGTAACAACAGATACAAATTCAAACTTCCTTTGTTCAATATCTTTCCAACCACGCCCTCGCCATGGGAAAGTTGACTTGTATTCGCCCAGGAAAACGTCAATCCAAATTCTCCGAACTGCATTGGCTGTAATTCAACACAATGAATTTAGACCACTACCACACATTGCAGAGGCGCGGAAGTTGGTTTAGTAGGGTACGTTGTGTTGTTAAATTGTGCGAAATAACTTCAAATACAGTTAGTTAAATCTATTTTTAAGGACATGTGGTTTGGGAGCAGATGAACGCATTGAAAGTGTTCTGAATGTTTGAAATCCTCGAAAAAAATAACATCCCAACGTTAGCATGCCGATGTAACAATGTGTTAAACGAACCTGACTGGCTAACGTTAGTTATTTGCATATATAAAGTTAAATGTACATTGTTTTCTGAATGCAACTATACTGACTGACATTTGCTTACAATTTAGTATTGTTTGGACGTCAAAGTGATGTCAACTTTATCTTCACGCATTCATTTTTAGATAGCTAACGCGTTAGCTGGAGACAGCTGGCTACTAACAGCCATTGTAAGTAACGTTATCTGCTGCTAAGTGTTACCAGACTTTGGAAAGAATAGGAGATAACTACCAATTACTTTCTCGTATTCATCCAGACAGCTACTATAGCTAGCTAGTATAATGTTAGTTGTCTTAGAGAAAGACACATTCAGCATCCTTACCACTCCGATTTAGAAAACAAGATAAGTTGAGCTATTATAATAGCTAGATACAATGCCAATGAGTAACGTTAATAGGTTGTTGTTGAGAAGCTAGGCCTATATACCGCTCCACGGTTTTACAAGAAGAATGGAAGTTGACAGTAAATGAAGCGTTTTCCTGTGTCTTGTCTCGTAGCAGAATGTTGGGGGAATGCGGTATGCTGGAACGAGACAGAAGGGGGCTTCGGAAATGCTCTGTGACTCTCTGCAAAGAGATGGTGGTAGACGAGCTGTTCATTCAGTCGCTGCAGACAGACGACATTCTTACCGACAGCATGGCAGAAAGCATCCTGGTATGTTGAGTTCACCATGTTAAATTGTGTCGTTCGATACTACTACCAGGTCAGGTGACTTATGACACTATCAACGTCCAAAAAATGGATGCAATCATGGCCCAAATGTCTTATTGTTGATTTATTTAATTAACTTCAATCATGTAATCAAATGTGAATGTTAGTTTAGATCAGGGTTTCCCAAACTCGGTCCTTGAAACTTGTCCTTGCCCCTGTGTGCATGTTTAAAAATGTTTTGCCCTAGCACTACACAGCTGATTGAAATAATCAAAGCTTGATGATGAGTTGGTTATTTGAATCATGTGCTAGGGCAAAAAACTAAATATGCACAGGGAGGGGGGGCCGAGGACCGAGTTTCAGAAACCCTGGTGTAGATTACCATGTCTTTCACTTTCTATTTTTTGTAATCTGTGTTGTTATCCGTTTTTCCCCAGGTGGAGCCGACCTCCCACAAGCGGAGCTGGCGTCTGCTGTCCCTGCTTCCCAAGCGTGGTCCCAGAGCCTTCAGCAGCTTCTGCTCAGCACTGAGAGACACAGAGCAGCAGCACCTATGTGCCCTGCTCACAGAGTCACCAGAGAGGGACGGAGAGAGACAGGTGAGTGAGCACACAACACAATAATCAGACGTTGATCCAGACAGACGAGCAGAAGGACAAAGATAGAAAGGGAGAGGGGTGAGCGCCACAACCAACCTAAGCCTCAAACTGTGCCCTATACACAGTGTCCCCAGACAGCTAAGGCGAAAGACAGGGCTGAGGAGGTGATTTCCACAACATACCCAATCCAAGCTTCAGACCGCTACGCCCCATTCACAAAGACCCCAGTCAAAGACAGTGAGGAAGAGAGGGATGAAGAGAAAGAGGTGAGCTCTAACCAACACCTAACCCAAGCTACAGACTAAGTTAGAATTTTTTCCAGGTATTTTACAAATTTTCCATCCCAAGAATAAAATAACTTTTCTCCCAAGTAACCCTGTATTTCCCTTCAAAACTGGAAGTGTCATTCAAAAACATTATAAATCATATGTAATGAAAAACGTTCAAACCTAATGCTACCTGAGTCTGATACATTTTACGAGCCCTACATTAAAGACATTTAATGAGCCCAAAGCCCATTATCTATAGGATATAGGCTACTGCACATTATGCACGACAGAGAAGCATAAAACCCCATAGATGTAGCTAGCTATATGCTCTCTTCGGTAAATAAATGAAACAAGCTCCAGTAGGCTAATCTTTTTGAGTGTGAACTGTATTACTGTATTGTATTATACTGTATTATATAGACTGGAATTATGCACATCGTTCAAACCATGATAAAGTAGAAGAGAACATGAAGATTGAATGATTATGGGTCTGAATTTATAACTGCAATAGTCTGCCGCCATGGCACGCATTCACTGTTCTTTCAAACTAGTTCTGTTGGCTTTATTTATCATTCAGCCAAAAATATATTGCGTCCCTCTTCGAGTAGTCTATTGGTTTAAGAAATGCTAAAAAGATTGTCTAGCTTTTCCTGCATGGGACTCAGAGCTAAGGAGCGTTTTTGTAAGGCGTGGCCAGCGGAGCACAGGCGCTTGCGTAATGCGCAAGAGACACAGGCTATAAGTTAGATGCTTATTATGCATTACCCATCATTAATTACCTAAATATAAGGCTAATAATGTATTACCTGAAAGAGGTAGGCTAGAACATCTATATATCTCAATTTAGAACAGGATTATCTATTTTGGATGCAATTTGAATGGAGTTGATAGAGAGAGTGTGTTCACTGATTTAAAGCAACAATATTAGAGTGATAGGCTGTTTTTAAAACTCGAGCTGCAATAAAAAAATTTTTTTTACCAAAAATACAAAAACAAGGTGACCCCTGAAAGCCAGGTGGAGATGGGTAAATTGGACGGGCATTCTGTTTTTATATTACTGTTGCATAGGCTATGCTGCAGTCAATGTAGGCCTACCTGTCACAAGAAAAAACGTTACTATGATGAGATGATACAGGAAGCGTAGCTGCTGCTTTTGCAACAGCTAATGGGGATCCTAATAAAATACCAATACAGTAGGTCTACATGCATTGTGAACTGCGCTCCATACTGAGATGGGCTGCCTGTCTCGCCCCTGAGCATTGATTCATCATGCAGCAGCCGTAGAGAAACCAGATTTAGACATTGCGTATCATTTTAACAGTTCCATTTCACTCCATGCTGTTCATATAAATCATTTATTATAATTTACCGGTTTCTCGCAGTTATTTAAAAAGGGGAGTGGTTTTGGACGGTAAATCTCAGAAACCGGGTTCCTGCCATTCAACCCTACTACAGACTGTCCCCCCCAGAGTCCCCAGGTAGTCACTAGAGAAAGAAGTGACCACAACACTCCCAACCCAAGCTACAGACTGCTGTAACAGGAAGATAGAGGGGAATGGGGAGAAAGAGGGGAATAAGAAAAGAGAAGGAGAGATGTAGATTGGGAGAGAGGTGAGAGTCAGCCATCACTCCCAACCCAAGCCTCCTCTGGATGTTTTGGTATTCACACTGCAGACGAGAGAAAACAAATCAGGAATTAACTGGTTTTGCCTATAAATGTTCAGATTGTATTGACGTCGAAGGTAAGTTCAAACATGGTTAAATTCTCATTTTCCTTTGTCTTTCAGAGATATGTGGACTCTCCCCTCCCACTGCCCACCCAGGAGGGGATGGTTCCAGCCAAGAGAGCCAGAACACAAGGTGAGTAGAGCAGTCATCTGAGCTGGGTGCATTCAAGATCACAGTTTTACAACCGTTTCATTCACAATATTTGCACGTTTCCTAGGAGATCATGGGAAGTGGGAGGGGTTGTTTGTGTGGTTGTTTGGAGAGAAGAACATGTATAAATGTAATCATTCTGTTTGTTGTCTTGCAACTCAGTAGAAGCTTATTTTTAATAAACCCAATAAAACTGTGTAAATGAAAATGTCCCTATTGAGTCCAGTTGTATAATTTGATCAGTGTGGAAGCAGTGTGCTGTAGCCTTGGTATGGAGTGCCACTGCCCAGCCAGTCTCGCCACCTGCAGGCACCACGCCCGTGTGACTTGCTAACATAGCTGTAGTACAAAGGTTGTTACAACACCATTATATGTTGCTAACAGCTTCCCTTTCAAGACAGAAACGTGACCTTGAATGGAACCCTTCTCTTGAATGGAACCCTTCTCTGATGGGCATTATTGTAATTGTTTGTCTCCACTGGTGTAATTTATGAAATACATGCAGGGTGTAATGTCATCCTAATATGTGTTTCAGAGTCAATGGAGATGTGTCTGGATGCAGACAGTCCCATCACCAGCCCTGTTCTTCCTTGTACACCAGACTTCTACCTAAAACACTGCCAACAGGTACAACGCTCACTGTTAATACAAACCTCTAAATCACCTGTCTGTACCATGTCACTGCCAACAGGTACAACACTCACTGTTAATACAAACCAGTAAATCATCTGTCTGTACCATGTCACTGCCAACAGGTACAACACTCACTGTTAATACAAACCAGTAAATCACCAGTCTGTACCATGTCACTGCCAACAGGTACAACACTCACTGTTAATACAAACCAGTAAATCATCTGTCTGTACCATGTCACTGCCAACAGGTACAACACTCACTGTTAATACAAACCTCTAAATCATCTGTCTGTACCATGTCACTGCCAACAGGTACAACACTCACTGTTAATACAAACCAGTAAATCATCTGTCTGTACCATGCCACTGCCAACAGGTACAACACTCACTGTTAATACAAACTAGTAAATCACCTGTCTGTACCATGCCACTGCCAACAGGTACAACACTCACTGTTAATACAAACCTCTAAATCATCTGTCTGTACCATGACACTGCCAACAGGTTAAACAGTCTCTGTCTGGTATTTCTTACCTGAGACAATTAACGTTGTTAACTGCTGAATATTTTTGGTTCTCATATTTGTCACTGCAAATACAACTGTTTTAATACAATGCAACTTTATGCAATCCCCTAGGGCAGTTAGTTTCAAGGCAGCAGCCACTGCAACATGCACCTTTGCAACAAACACATGCATGTACTTCCTGTGTCCAGAATGTGTTTCCAGCTGCTGTTTAGCTGCATTGTCCCCCAAGGTATTTCTAGGGAGCTGCAGAGCAGATCTTCCTATTCATCCACCTCAACCTGTAACAGCTGTTGAAGTGTCTCCACTCTAAAGAGACAGATATTAGACTTCTGCAGTATAGACAGAGTTTAGACAGTACCAGGGGAGTCCCACTGGTCTGTAGAAGACAGTGTTTGTCTAGACCACAGTCAGTTTGACAGGAAAGAGACAGAGGGAGAATTCCCCCAGCCCATGTGTTGAAGTCTCTGTAAACCTGCTCAGGTTGGGGATGATTCATCACTGAGCTCCACTGGGGTGTAAAACTGTCATTGAAGTACAGGGACAGAAACCACAACAAACACTGCCGAGAACAGCAGCAACGTAAGCACATCATTATTTTCCTTCAGGTAAACCATGTCATTTTCTCACGCTGCATTTTTGTCTCTTTTCCCTCCCTCTTTTCTCCTCTTTTCCCTCCCTCTTTTCTCCTCTTTTCCCTTCTCGCTTTCCTTCCTCCCTTTGCATCTCTCTCCTCCCCTCACACTTTCTCTCTCCTCCCCCTCTCCTCTCTTTCTCCCTTCTCTCCCCTTCAGTCCTATAGTATGGTGTCCAGTCCTCGTGGCCTGGCCTTGGTGATCAGTAACGTCTCCTTTGACCCCTGTGCTGCTCCTGACCTGGACTCCAGGAAGGGAGGGGAGGTGGACGTGGAGGTCCTCAGGAAGGTGTTCACTGAGCTGGACTACATAGTCACCGTCCGGAGAGACCTCACAGCTCCGGTAACAGAGACATACAGTTGAAGTCGGAAGTTTATATACACCTTAGCCAAATACATTTCAACTCAGTTTTTCACAATTCCTGGCATTTAATCCTAGTAAAAATTCCCTGTCTTAGGTCAGTTAGGATCACCACTTTATTTTAAGAATGTGAAATGTCAGAATAATAGTAGAGAGAATGATTTATTTAATATTTTATTTCTTTCATCACATTCCCAGTGGGTCAGAAGTTTACATACACTCAATTAGTATTTGGTAGCATTGCCTTTAAATTGTTGAACTTGGGTCAAACATCTCGAGTAGCCTTCCACAAGCTTCCCACAATAAGTTGGGTGAATTTTGGCCCATTCCTCCTCTTGCTCGCACAGCTTTTTCAGTTCTGCCTACAAATGTTCTCTAGGATTGAGGTCAGGGCTTTGTGATGGCCACTCAAATACCTTGACTTTGTTGTCCTTATGCCATTTTGCCACAACTTTGGAAGTATGCTTTGGGTCATTGTCCATTTGGAAGACCCATTTGTGACCAAACTTTGACTTCCTGACTGATGTCTGGAGATGTTGCTTCAATATATCCACTTAATTTTCCATCCTCATGATGCCATCTATTTTATGAAGTGCACCAGTCCCTCCAGCAGCAAAGCACCCCCACAACATGATGCTGCCACCCCCGTGCTTCACGGTTGGGATGGTGTTCTTCGGCTTGTAAGCCTCCCCCTTTTTCCTCCAAACATAACAATGGTCATTATGGCTAAACAGTTCTGTTTTTGTTTCACCAGACCAGAGGACATTTCTCCAAAAAGTACGATCTTTGTCCCCATGTGCAGTTGCAAACCGTAGTCTAACATTTTTATGGCGTTTTGGAGCAGTGGTTTCTTCCTTGCTGAGTGGCCTTTCAGGTTATGTCGATATAGGACTCGTTTTACTGTGGATATAGATACTTTTGCACCTTTTTCCTCCAGCATCTTCACAAGGTCCTTTGTTGTTGTTCTGGGATTGATTTGCACCTTTCGCACCAAACTACGTTCATCTCTAGGAGACAGAATGCGTCTCCTTCCTTAGCGGTATGATGGCTGCGTGGTCCCATGGTGTTTATTCTTGCGTATTGTTTGTACAGATGAACGGGGTACCTTCAGGCGCTTGGAAATTGCTCCCAAGGATGAACCAGACTTGTGGATGTCTACAATTTTCCAATGATGTAAAGCAAAGAGGCACTGAGTTTGAACATAGGCCTTGAAATACATCCACAGGTACACCTCCAATTGACTCAAATTATGTCAATTAGCCTATCAGAAGCTTCTAAAGCCATGACATAATTTTCTTAGATTTTCCAAGCTGTTTAAAGGCACAGTCAACTTAGTGTATGTAAACTTCTGCCCCACTGGAATTGTGTTACAGTGAATTATAAGTGAAATAATCTGTCTGTAAACAATTGTTGGAAAAATTACTTGTCATGCACAAAGTAGATGTCCTAACCGACTTGCTTAACTATAGTTTGTTAACAAGAAATTTGTGGAGTGGTTGAAAAACAAGTTTTAATGACTCCAACCTCAGTGTATGTAAATTTCCAACTTCAACTGTACACACACACACACACACACACACACACACACACACACACACACACACACACACACACACACACACAGAGAGAGAGAGTAAGACAGTGGTGCCAAATGTACAGCAGTGCTTCAACCAAAATGGACTATCGGTGGATCCCCCACTAGCTTCCATCTGTGGCACTCAGGCATTTGTTTGCCTTGATCTTCACATAGACCTGTTGCTATTAGAGTCATGGTGCTAGTTAGTGGACACAGCTGTTTGTAGCATTGGTCTTTCCATGACCATGTGTTTATAATGCCAAGAACAAAGGGGGAATTTACAGCTCTACACTTCCTCTCTGTATAACTAGTGGCGCTTGCACTTTGTGACAAAATGTACCAAAATAATTCTAAAAGTGCTATGTAATTCGAATATAGTGAAATACTTGATTGATCTCTTGCTATGACAGGGCATGCGGGCCTGCATTGAGCAGTTTGGCAGACGGCAGCAGCACCAGACCGTATCCAGCTGTGTGGTGTGTCTGCTGTCCCATGGAGTAGAGGGGGCTATCTACGGCACAGACGGACAGCTACTGGAGGTGTGTGTGACCTCATTCAGTTGAGAGAGAAACCCTTTCTGATGATAATAATCATATTAATTGAATCTCTGTCTCTCTCTCAGTTGGACTGGGTGTTTGAGGCGTTTGACAACGCCCACTGTCCTCTACTGCAGAATAAACCCAAGATGTTCTTCATCCAGGCCTGCAGAGGAGGTGAGCTCACACACGATCTCTCTGCCCTCACTTTCCCTCCTTCCCTTTCCCCAACCCTCCCTCCCCTGTTCTCTTCTTCTAACCCGTCTTCTCTCTGTCTCTCCAGAGGAGATGGACTGTGGGGTGGAGCAGTCAGATGGGCCAGAGAGGACCCAGTCTCCTGGCTGTGAACAGAGGGATGCAGGGAGGGAGGGAGAGGGGGATGGAGACACCAGGCAGACGGAGGAGAGAGGCAGGCTCAGAGTCAAACTACCCCAGCGCTCCGACATGATCTGTGGCTTCGCCTCCCTCAAAGGTGTGTGTGTGTGTGTATGCTTATGTGTGTTGTCTGAGTCGGTTTATGATGTGAATGTTAGAATATTTCGTGGTATTTCTTTGTTGTGTGTGTTGGGCCCTACTAGGTAATGTAGTGTCTGTTGGGCCCTACTAGGTAATGTAGTGTCTGTTGGGCCCTACTAGGTAATGTAGTGTGTTGGGCCCTACTAGGTAGTGTTTGTTGGGCCCTACTAGGTAATGTAGTGTGTTGGGCCCTACTAGGTAATGTAGTGTGTTGGGCCCTACTAGGTAATGTAGTGTCTGTTGGGCCCTACTAGGTAATGTAGTGTCTGTTGGGCCCTACTAGGTAATGTAGTGTCTGTTGGGCCCTACTAGGTAATGTAGTGTGTTGGGCCCTACTAGGTAATGTAGTGTGTGTTGGGCCCTACTAGGTAATGTAGTGTGTGTTGGGCCCTACTAGGTAATGTAGTGTCTGTTGGGCCCTACTAGATAATGTAGTGTCTGTTGGGCCCTACTAGGTAATGTAGTGTCTGTTGGGCCCTACTAGGTAATGTAGTGTCTGTTGGGCCCTACTAGGTAATGTAGTGTCTGTTGGGCCCTACTAGGTAATGTAGTGTTTGTTGGGCCCTACTAGGTAATGTAGTGTCTGTTGGGCCCTACTAGGTAATGTAGTGTGTTGGGCCCTACTAGGTAATGTAGTGTGTGTTGGGCCCTACTAGGTAATGTAGTGTGTGTTGGGCCCTACTAGGTAATGTAGTGTCTGTTGGGCCCTGCTAGGTAATGTAGTGTCTGTTGGGCCCTGCTAGGTAATGTAGTGTCTGTTGGGCCCTGCTAGGTAATGTAGTGTCTGTTGGGCCCTACTAGGTAATGTAGTGTCTGTTGGGCCCTGCTAGGTAATGTAGTGTCTGTTGGGCCCTGCTAGGTAATGTAGTGTCTGTTGGGCCCTGCTAGGTAATGTAGTGTCTGTTGGGCCCTGCTAGGTAATGTAGTGTCTGTTGGGCCCTGCTAGGTAATGTAGTGTCTGTTGGGCCCTGCTAGGTAATGTAGTGTCTGTTGGGCCCTGCTAGGTAATGTAGTGTCTGTTGGGCCCTACTAGGTAATGTAGTGTCTGTTGGGCCCTACTAGGTAATGTAGTGTCTGTTGGGCCCTACTAGGTAATGTAGTGTCTGTTGGGCCCTACTAGGTAATGTAGTGTCTGTTGGGCCCTACTAGGTAATGTAGTGTCTGTTGGGCCCTACTAGGTAATGTAGTGTCTGTTGGGCCCTACTAGGTAATGTAGTGTGTTGGGCCCTACTAGGTAATGTAGTGTGTGTTGGGCCCTACTAGGTAATGTAGTGTCTGTTGGGCCCTGCTAGGTAATGTAGTGTCTGTTGGGCCCTGCTAGGTAATGTAGTGTCTGTTGGGCCCTGCTAGGTAATGTAGTGTCTGTTGGGCCCTGCTAGGTAATGTAGTGTCTGTTGGGCCCTGCTAGGTAATGTAGTGTCTGTTGGGCCCTACTAGGCACTGCAGCCATGAGGAACACCAAGAGAGGATCCTGGTTCATCCAAGAGGTCAACTCAGCACTCCGCTTCAGAGCCAGAGACACACACCTATCAGATATACTGGTGCAGGTAAACACACACACACCACATATCACAGTCATAGTAAGTACATTTTCCCTCAATAAAGTAGTTATCAGCTAATTCAGTGCTAGTAACCTTTTGTAACCTCTGTCCTCAGGTGAATGGTCGTATTAAAGACAGAGAAGGCTATGCTCCTGGCACCCCCCACCATCGCTGTAAGGAGATGTCTGAATTCACCAGCTCCCTCTGCAAAGACCTCTACCTGTTCCCCAAATACCACCCTCAGTACTGACACGCACACATTTCTGCACCCCTACAGCACCACACCCACTACTGACACACACACATACTGTTACACACAATCATAGAGGATTAATTCATTCACATTTGCTGTGCAAATTCCCTCTCACAGACAAACTCTTAGAAAGGAAAATGGAACAAGTTGTTGTAAATCTATGTGCTTGGTAATGGGCATGAAGTATACATGACTGGTATGCAGCTGATGTGTGTGCCTACCTATCAGCTAGGCTTGCTATATGTTAATCTGTGCCAGTTAGAAATGGGATTGAAATGTTCTAGGAAATATTTTTAGCTCGCTAACACACCAGAATATATTTAAATGTATCGCTTTTAATTTCTAACTAAACAGTAACTTTTGGGTTTCAAGTTTATTCTTTTTTTAAAATCATGTATTTTGTATGCAGATCTATTTTTATCAATTTATTTTGTATCAAATCATTTTTAAGCTGTTTTTTGTACGAATTTTAAAGCCCTTGTCTGCTTTTTGTATTCAAAAATGTTTATTATAAAATCCATAACATTATATGCATTAGAATAGGAAATCCCCCTGACCAAATGAAGGTGTGTATCTGTGTCCATCTGATGGGCAGACAGGTGGTGGTGTAGAGTTATTGGCTGAGGATGCAGCATGGACGGAGCTGAATTTCAATACCTTACTGTTTTACACCCTCCTAGTAATCTGAGTCTTCCACTGAAGGATACTGGGACAAGTAGATATGATATTGGGAGTTTCATGTTAGCAATGATTTGATGTGTTATTGAGGCAACAAGTGTACTGCATTCCATTTGAGTAGAATGGAGTCATGACCATTTCTCTCACAAACAACTGTCCTCCCCCTCCCATCTCTCTACTTCCATGAGGGGGTTACGGTCTAAGGCACTGCATCTCAGTGCAAGAGGCGTCACTACAGTCCCTGTTTCGAATCCAGGCTGTCACACATCTGGCTGTGATTGGGAGTCCCATAGGGCGGCGCACAATTGGCCCAGCGTCGCATCATCCAGGTTTGGATAGGGTAGGCCGTCATTGTAAATAAGAATTTGTTCTTAACTGACTTGCCTAGTTAAATAAAGGTTAAATTAAACATTTAGGTTAATTAATGTTGTAACTACACTGGTATCCAGACTGTTATTACTTAGATGTGATGAAAGAAATGTCAACATTTTATTTAAATTTGTTACATTTATATGTTACACCAATGAATTATATTAGAATTCTATGTAACTGCTTGTTATCTCTGGTCAACTTGAGACCTAAGTTATCCACTCAACGTTTCCTTGACCATTAAGATTTCAGTTCACAAGATGGATGTACATGGATGTTTTAAAGATGTATGGATTGATTTTAAAGCAGCTACAGTATTTTCCTTTTATATGCAATATTCCATAGCAATGTGTGCCATGTGAAAGATGTGTTAAGTATTGTCTTTAAAATACTTGGTTTATCATTTACATAGGATGATGCATCACATTCAAGTGTATGAGCAGCAATATTGATGTTTCTCAGAATGAGTAGCAATGTGTTTGATTCTAACAGTGTTGAAGGGAAGAGTGATATGACAGGAACAGTATGAATTGAGCTGTTGACCAACCAATCACAGAGACAATGCGTAGTGATCATCTTTATAAGGGACAGTTCTATAGAGATCCTGTTAAATTAGTATTCTAATTCTATGGACAGTTCACCCCAAAATCAAAGAGCCAGACGTTTGTTAGACGTTTTCCATTCGGTTTGAAGCCTCTAGTTCGGTTTGAACTAACTTAATGTGTACAATATAGCATCTACACAACTGGTGTGGTGGAAAGGCATATTTTTTTGATATTGTAAATGTTCCAAAAGTGGATTTTGTGGTGAAGTACTGAGGGCTGGGGTTCACTGCCATAAGCTAAGGAGCTGCTGGGGATGGGGGGGAGAAGATGACTGTATTTATGTCTAAAACAAAGACTGCCAAATGTTCAAGAAAATAAACAGCCTTTTGTTTTAACTATGAATTGACTTTCTATGAGTTGTGTTGACATGCGCTGTGTGTGTGTGTGAGAGCACTGTACATATGTACACTATGCATGATATTATATGTTGATCTCTCCTTGTTGCTGTTTGTTTATATCACAGTGTACTGGTATAGTATAACTCACATAACCCTGTAGTAAGGACTGTTTCATGACCGTATGATATGCGTCATGAGTCACACACTGACCACCACCACCGTGATAATGTTCTCTGTGTATCAGGTAGTGCCTCAGCCAGCTGTCCATAATCATTCTCCCTGACACATCACACACTCGCCCGCGGTCGGAGTGACACATTTCTCTCTGGCCACCACCATGCAGTGAGATTAGGTTGTAATGTGGTGGCTTGTGGTCTCCAAAGCAGAGAAGGTTTAAGGGATTGGTGGGGCCGGGGCCATTCTCTCTCTCGCTCTCTTTAGGAGGGCCATGTGCCATGCTGTCTCATCCGGCTGAAATGGAAACAGGTGATTTCAGATCAGTTAACACGATTGTGTGAGAACCACTTCAGACTTTTGAGATGCACGCCTACAACCCAGACTGAAAATCATTATATCAGAAGGGATAGATGGCAATGTGCATTATGGTGACTGCTACATCTGGCCTAGGGAAGTCCATTACAGATTGCTGATAGGGAAGAGGTATGTTGATACAGCAGGGGTAATGAGGCTTGGAGCATGTGATGGGTTCGAAGGGATAGCCTTGCATCATTGGCTGATGAGTTGATACCTGTCACAGGGGTGTTATGTGCACCCACCCTCACGTTGCAGGGGCAGCCCCGTGGGGGGTGGCATCACACTCACCCCTGACTGTCCAAACAAGAACACTCCATCCAAAAACAAAGATCTAATGGCCCATGGGCTAAGCTGGCCTGCTCACGGGGACAAGAGGCTTGTATGCCAGTATCGGTGTCGTTAACGTGAGCCCTGGTCTGTGTGTGATTAGGTGTCTGCTGTTCTAATAAAGGAAAGTGCTGCGTCTGTCGCTGCCTCATATCACTACCAGGAGTCTCTGTACAGACGTCTTTCTGTTGACTGTCTTACAGGACAGGTGGAGGGAACACCGCCTCTGGATCAACTAGACAAGATTGGATCTGAACAAGTGTGTGTGCGCACACTGAACTGCTGTGTGTGTGTGTTAGAATGCATATGTAAGAAAGTGTGTGCACTCTTGATGTGTGTGTTTAGCTGAGAATGCGGGTGGAAATGCTGAAGCGACTCTTCAGGGAGTACCAGATCAAGCATGGAGCTATATCCAGGGAGTACCAGATCAAGAATGGAACTATATCCAGGGAGTATCAGATCAAGAATGGATCTATATCCAGGGAGTACCAGATCAAGAATGGATCTATATCCAGGAAGTACCAAATCAAGAATGGAGCTATATCCACGGAGTACCAGATCAAGAATGGATCTATATAGGCCTCCCGGGTGGCGCAGTGGTCTAGGGCACTGCATCGCAGTGCTAACTGTGCCACCAGAGTCTCTGGGTTCGCGCCCAGGCTCTGTCGCAGCCGGCCGCGACCGGGAGGTCCGTGGGGCGACGCACAATTGGCATAGTGTCGTCCGGGGTAGGGAGGGTGGGCCGGGCGCAGTGCGCGCCATCCAAGGGGGCCAGGTACACGGTGTTTCCTCCGACGCATTGGTGCGGCTGGCTTCCGGGTTGGAGGCGCAGTACGGCTGGTTGGGTTGTGCTTCGGAGGACGCATGGCTTTCGACCTTCGTCTCTCCCGAGCCCGTACGGGAGTTGTAGCGATGAGACAAGGTAGTAATTACTAGCGATTGGATACCACGAAAATTGGGGAGAAAATGGGATAAAATTAAAAAAAAAAGAAAAAAAGAAAAAAAAAAAAAGAATGGATCTATATCCAGGGAGTACCAGATCAAGAATGGAGCTATATCCAGAGAGTAACAGATCAAGAATGGATCTATATCCAGGGAGTACCAGATCAAGAATGGATCTATATCCAGGGAGTACCAGATCAAGAATGGATCTATATCCAGGGAGTACCAGATCAAGAATGGAACTATATCCAGGGAGTACCAGATCAAGAATGGATCTATATCCAGGGAGTACCAGATCAAGAATGGATCTATCCAGGGAGTACCAGATCAAGAATGGAGCTATATCCAGGGAGTACCAGATCAAGAATGGAGCTAGAGGTACGAGGTATTTGAGGTAGATACAGTTGACGTTTCCATACACCTTAGCCAAATACATTTAAACTCAGTTTACACAATTCCTGACATTTAATCCCAGTAAAAATTCCCTGTCTTGGGTCAGTTAGGATCACCACTTATTTTAAGAATGTGAAATGTCAGAATAATTGTAGAGAGAATGATTTCTTTTGATTTTCCAATGATGTCAAGCAAAGAGGCACTGAGTTTGAAGGTAGGCCTTGAAATACATCCACAGGTACATCTCCAATTGACTCAAATGATGTCAATTCGCCTATCAGAAGCTTCTAAATGACATCATTTTCTGAAATTTTCCAAGCTGTTTAAAGGCACAGTCAACTTAGTGTATGTAAACTTCTGACACACTGGAATTGTGATACAGTGAATTATAAGTGAAATAATCTGTCTGTAAACAATTGTTGGAAAAATTACTTGTGTAATGCACAAAGTAGATGTCCTAACCGACTTGCCAAACTATAGTTTGGTAACAAGAAATGTGTGGAGTGGTTGAAAAACTAGTTTTAATGACTCCAACCTAAGTGTATGTAAACTTCCAACCTCAACTGTATGTACATGAAGGCGGGGTAAAGTGACGGCATCAGAATAGATGTAAAAGTGTGTAAAATAAAGAACAGTAGTAGCAGCAAATGACGTGTAAAAGTGTGTGTAATGTGTATGTATGTGTTTTTGTGTTGTGTTGGTCTGCGTGTATGTGTGGGAGTGTCAATGTAATGTGTGTGAGTTAGTGTGTACATATGATTTGTATACAGTATATAATCTAGTGAGTGTGCGTAGGGTCAGTGTAAGATAGTCATTTATTTATTTATTTATTTCACCTTTATTTAACCAGGTAGGCAAATTGAGAACACGTTCTCATTTACAATTGCGACCTGGCCAAGATAAAGCAAAGCAGTTCGACACATACAACAACACATAGTTACACATGGAGTAAAACAAACATACAGTCAATAATACAGTGAAAAATAAGTCTATATACAATATGAGCAAGTGAGGTGAGATAAGGGAGGTGAAGGCAAACAAAATATATATATAAATAAATAAAAAATATATAAAAGGCCATGGTGGCGAAGTAAATACAATATAGCAAGTAAAAAAAATAACACTGGAATGGTTGGTTTGCAGTGGAAGAAGGTGCAAAGTAGAGATAGAAATAATGGGGTGCAAAGGAGCAAAATAAATAAATACAGTAGGTAAAGAGGTAGTTGTTTGGGCTAAATTATAGATGGGCTATGTACAGGTGCAGTAATCTATGAGCTGCTCTGACAGCTGGTGCTTAAAGCTAGTGAGGGAGATAAGTGTTTCCAGTTTCAGAGATTTTTGTAGTTCGTTCCAGTCATTGGCAGCAGAGAACTGGAAGGAGAGGCGGCCAAAGGAAGAATTGGTTTTGGGGGTGACCAGAGAGATATACCTGCTGGAGCGCGTGCTACGGGTGGGCGTTGCTATGGTGACCAGCGAGCTGAGATAAGGGGGGACTTTACCTAGCAGGGTCTTGTAGATGACCTGGAGCCAGTGGGTTTGGCGACGAGTGTGAAGCGAGGGCCAGCCAACGAGAGCGTACAGGTCGCAGTGGTGGGTAGTATATGGGGCTTTGGTGACAAAACGGATGGCACTGTGATAGACTGCATCCAATTTATTGAGTAGGGTTTTGGAGGCTATTTTGTAAATGACATCACAGAAGTCGAGGATTGGTAGGATGGTCAGTTTTACAAGGGTATGTTTGGCAGCATGAGTGAAGGATGCTTTGTTGCGGAATAGGAAGCCGATTCTAGATTTAACTTTGGATTGGAGATGCTTGATGTGAGTCTGGAAGGAGAGTTTACAGTCTAACCAGACACCTAGGTATTTGTAGTTGTCCACATATTCTAAGTCAGAGCCGTCCAGAGTAGTGATGCTGGACAGGCGGGCAGGTGCAGGCAGCGATCGGTTGAAGAGCATAAATTTAGTTTTACTTGTATTTAAGAGCAATTGGAGGCCACGGAAGGAGAGTTGTATGGCATTGAAGCTCGCATGGAGGGTTGATAACACAGTGTCAAGAGAAGGGCCAGAAGTATACAGAATAGTGTCGTCTGCGTAGAGGTGGATCAGAGACTCACCAGCAGCAAGAGCGACATCATTGATGTATACAGAGAAGAGAGTCGGTCCAAGAATTGAACCCTGTGGCACCCCCATAGAGACTGCCAGAGGTCCGGACAACAGACCCTCCGATTTGACACACTGAACTCGATCAGAGAAGTAGTTGGTGAACCAGGCGAGGCAATCATTAGAGAAACCAAGGCTGTCGAGTCTGCCGATGAGGATGTGGTGATTGACAGAGTCAAAAGCCTTGGCCAGGTCAATGAATATGGCTGCACAGTACTGTTTCCTATCAATAGCGGTTAAGATATCGTTTATGACCTTGAGCGTGGCTGAGGTGCACCCATGACCAGCTCTGAAACCAGATTGCATAGCGGAGAAGGTATGGTGGGATTCGAGATGGTCGGTAATCTGTTTGTTGACTTGGCTTTCGAAGACCTTAGAAAGGCAGGGTAGGATAGATATAGGTCTGTAGCAGTTTGGGTCTAGAGTGTCTCCCCCTTTGAAGAGGGGGATAACCGCAGCTGCTTTCCAATCTTTGGGAATCTCAGACGACACAAAAGAGAGGTTGAAAAGGCTGGTAATAGGGGTGGCAACAATTTCAGCAGATAGTTTTAGAAAGAAAGGGTCCAGATTATCTAGCCCGGCTGATTTGTAAGGGTCCAGATTTTGCAGCTCTTTCAGAACATCAGCTGACTGTATTTGGGAGAAAGAGAAATGGGGAAGGCTTGGGCGAGTAGCAGAGGGGAGGGCAGTGCGAGAGAGAGAGAGAGAGAGAGAGAGAGAGAGAGAGAGAGAGAGACACACACACAGAGAGAGAGAGAGAGAGAGAGAGAGAGAGAGAGAGAGAGAGAGAGAGAGAGAGAGAGAGAGAGAGAGAGAGAGAGAGAGAGAGAGAGAGAGAGACAGTGTCTCTCTGTTGGTGTGTGTCTGTCAGTACAACCACAGCTCCAGAGGTCACATCCTCTCTCAGCCAGGCCAGGGGTCAACAGCTGTGTGACCTAGAAGTAAATCACTTAATGTTCTGCTCCACTAACACAACATCATCAGTCTGAATAGTTAGTCAGTAGGCTATGGTCAGACAGTAGGCTAAAGTCAGTCAGTAGACTATAGTGTGAGTCAGTAGACTATAGTGTGAGTAAGTAGGCTGTAGTCAGTCAGAAGACTATTGTCTGGGACAGTGGGCTATAGTCAGTCAGTAGGCTAAAGTCAGAGTCAGTAGACTATAGTCAGTCAGTAGACTATAGTCTTGGTCAGTAGGCTACAGTCAGTCATTAGCATATAGTCAGCAAGTAGGCTATAGTCTGGGTTCTTAGGCTATAATTGGTCAGTCGGCTATAGTATGGGTCCTTAGGCTATATTCAGTCAGCCGGCTTTAGTCAGTCAGTAGGCTATAGTCAGTCAGCAGGCTATAGTCTGGGTCAGTCAGCAATAGTCTGGATCAGCAGGCTACAGTCAGTAGACTATAGTCTAGGTCCTTAGGCTATAGTCTGGGTCAGTAGGCTATAGTAAGTCATTAGACTATATTCAGTCAGTAGGCCATAGTAAGTCATTAGACTATATTCAGTCAGTAGGCTTAATTGTCAGTCAGTAGGCTAAAGTCTGGGTAAGTAAGCTATAGTCTGGGTCAGTGGCCTATAGTCAGTCAGTCAGTCAGTAGACTATAGTCTAGGTCCTTAGGCTATAGTCTGGGTTCTTAGGCTGTAGTCAGACAAAGGCTATAGTCAGTGAGTAGGCTATAGCCATGGTCCTTAGGCTATAGTTAGTCAGTAGGCAAAAGTCTGGGTAAGTAGGCTATAGTCTGGGTCAGTGGCCTATAGTCAGTCAGTCAGTCAGTAGACTATAGTCTGGGTCAGTGGGAAAAAGTCTGGGACAGTAGGCTATAGTCAGTCAATAGGCTATAGTCTGTCAGTAGGCTGTAGTTTGGGTCCTTAGGCTATAGGGTCAGTAGTCTATAGTCAGTCAGTTGGCTATAGTCTGGGTCATTAGGCTACAGTCTGGTTCGGTAGTCTATGGTCAGTCAGTAGGCTATAGTCAGTCGATAGGTTATAGTCAGTTAGTAGGCTATGGTTTGGGTACTTAGGCTATAGTCAGTCAAAAGACTATAGTCTGGGTCAGTAGGCTATAGTTAGTCAGTAGGCTATAGTCAGTCAGTAGGCTATAGTCAGTCAGTAGGCTATAGTCAGCCAGTATGCTATAGTCTGGGTCATTAGGCTACAGTTTGGGTCAGTAGGCTATAGTCAGTCAGTAGGCTATAGTCAGTCAGTAGGATACATTCTGGGTCCTTAGGTTATGGTCAGTCAGTAGTCTAGAGTATGTGTCAGTAGACTATAGTCAATCATTAGGCTATAGTAATTCAGTAGGCTATAGTCAGCCAGTAGTTTATAGTATGGGTACTTATGCTATAGTCTGGGTCTTTAGGCTACAGTCTGGATCAGTAGGCTACAGTCTAGACCAGTAGGCAATAGTCAGTCAGTAGGCTATAGTCAGTCAGTATTCTATAGTCAGTCAGTAGGCTATTGTCTGGGTCCTTAGGGTATAGTCAGTCAGTAGGCTATAGTCTGGGTCAGTAAGCTATAGTCATTCATTATGCTATAGTCTGGGTCAGTAGGCTATAGTCATTCATTATGCTATAGTCTGGGACAGTAGGCTATAGTCTGGGTCAGTTGCCTATTGTCAGTCAGTAGGCTATAGTCTGGGTCCTTAGGCTATAGTCTGGGTCTTGAGGCTATCGTCATTCAGTAGGCTATAGTATGGGTCAGCAGGCTTTAGTCTGGGTCAGTAGGCTATAGTCAGTCATTAGCCTATATTCTGTGTCAGTTTTCTGCAGTCAGTCAGTAGGCTATAGTCAGAGTCAGTATGCTATAGTCAGTCAGTAAGCTATAGTCTGTGTTAGTAGGCTATAGTCAGTCAGTAGTAGCATACAGTCAGACAGTAGGCTATAGTCTGGGTCAGATCCATACTATAGTCTGGGTCAGTAACCTATTGTCTGTCAGTAGACTATAGTCAGTCAGTAGGCTATAGTCAGTCAGTAGGATATAGTCTGGGTAGTAGGCTATAGTCAGTCAGTAGTAGCATACAGCCAGTCAGTAGGCTATAGTCTGGGTCAGTATGCTATAGTCAGTCAGTAAACTATAGTCTGGGTCCTTAGGCTGTAGTCAGTCAGTAGGCTATAGTCAGTCAGTAGACTATACTCTGGGTCCGTCAGCTAAAGTCTGGGTCAGTAGGCTATAGTCAGTCAGTAGACTATAGTCTGGGTCCGTCAGCTAAAGTCTGGGTCAGTAGGCTATAGTCAGTCAGTAGACTATACTCTGGGTCCGTCAGCTAAAGTCTGGGTAAGTAGGCTATGTTATAGGTCAGTAGGCTATATTCTGGGTCAGTAGGCTATTGTCAGTTAATAGTCTGTAGACTGGGTCAGTAGACTATACTCTGGGTCCGTCAGCTAAAGTCTGGGTCAGTAGGCTATAGTCAGCCTGTAGACTATAGTCTGGGTCAGTAGGCTATAGTCAGTCAGTAGACTATACTCTGGGTCTGTCAGCTAAAGTCTGGGTCAGTAGACTATAGTCAGTCAGTAGACTATACTCTGGGTCCGTCAGCTAAAGTCTGGGTCAGTAGGCTATAGTCAGTCAGTAGACTATACTCTGGGTCCGTCAGCTAAAGTCTGGGTAAGTAGGCTATGTTATAGGTCAGTAGGCTATATTCTGGGTCAGTAGGCTATTGTCAGTTAATAGTCTGTAGACTGGGTCAGTAGACTATAGTATGGGTCAGTAGGCCATAGTTAGTCAGTAGATTGTAGTGTTGGTCAGTCGGCCTTAGTCAGTCAGAAAGCTGTTGTCTAGGTCAGTAGGATATAGTCTGGGTCAGTAGACTGTAGTCTGGATCAGTATACTATTATCTGAGTAAGTAGGCTATAGTCTGGGAAGGTAGGCGATAGTCAGTCAGTAGGATATAGTCTGGGTCAGTATGCTATAGTCAGTCAGAAAGCTGTTGTCTAGGTCAGTAGGCTGTGGTCTGGGTCAGTAGACTGTAGTCTGGATCAGTAAACTATTATCTGAGTAAGTAGGCTATAGTCTGGGAAGGTAGGCGATAGTCAGTCAGTAGGCTATAGTCTGGGAAGGTAGGCGATAGTCAGTCAGTAGGCTATAGTCTGGGAAGGTAGGCGATAGTCAGTCAGTAGGCTATAGTCTGGGAAGGTAGGCGATAGTCAGTACAGTAGACTATAGTCAGTCAGTAGGCTAAAGTCTGGGTCCGTAACCTATAGTCAGTCGACTATAGTCTGGGTACATGGTCTATAGTCTGTCTCAGTAGGCTAGATAGAGTCAGTCAGTAGGCCATAGTCAGTCAGTAGACTGTTGTCTGGGTCAGTAGGCTATAGACAGTCAGAAGGATATAGTATGGGTCAGTCGTCTATATTCTGGGTCAGTAGGCTATAGTCAGTCAGTAGATTGTTGTCTGGGTCAGTAGGCTGTAGTCAGTCAGTAGGCTATAGTCTGGGTCAGTCGTCTATATTCTGGGTCAGTAGGCTATAGTCAGTCAGTAGGCTATAGTCAGTCAGTAGATTGTAGTCTGGGTCAGTAGGCTGTAGTCAGTCAGCATGATGTAGTTTGGGTCAGTAGGCTATAGTCAGTCAGTAGACTATAGTCTGGGTCAGTATGCTAGAGTCAGTCAGTAGTCTGTAGTCTGGATCAGTAGGCTGTAGTCTTGATCAGTATACTATAGTCTGGGTAAGTAGGCTATAGTCAGTCAGTAGGCTGTCGTCTGGGTCAGTAGGCTGTAGTCTTGATCAGTATACTATAGTCTGGGTAAGTAGGCTATAGTCAGTCAGTAGACTATAGTCTGGGTCAGTATGCTAGAGTCAGTCAGTAGTCTGTCGTCTGGGTCAGTAGGCTATAGTCTTGATCAGTATACTATAGTCTGGGTAAGTAGGCTACTGTCTGGGTAGGTAGGCTGTAGTCAGTCAGTAGGCTATAGACAGTCAGTAGGCTATTGTCTGGGTACTTAGGCTGTAGTATGGGTCAGTAGGCTATAGTCAGTCAGTAGGATTTAGTCAGTCAGTTGGCTATAGTCAGTCAGTTGGCTATAGTCAGTCAGTAGCATATAGTCTGGGTCAGTAGGCTATAGTCAGTCAGTAGACTATAGTCAGTCAGTTGGCTATAGTCAGTCAGTAGCATATAGTCTAGGTCAGTAGACTATAGTCAGTCAGTAGGCTATAGTCAGTCAGTAAACTATAGTCTGGGTCCTTAGGCTGTAGTCAGTCAGTATAGCTGTAGCTGTACCCTGACTGGCTGTAGTCAGTCATTAGGGTATAGTCTTGGTTAGAAAGCTATGGTCTGGGTCAGTATGATGTAGTCAGTCAATAGACTATAGTCAGTCAGTAAGCTATAGTCTGGGTCAGTAGGCTATAGTCAGTCAGTAGGCGATAGTCTGTGTTAGTAGGCTATAGTCAGCCTGTAGACTATAGTCTGGGTCAGTAGGCTATAGTCAGCCTGTAGACTATAGTCTGGGTCAGTAGGCTATAGTCAGTCAGTAGGCGATAGTCTGTGTTAGTGGGCTATAGTCTGGGTCAGTAGGCTATAATCAGTCAGTAGGCTATAGTCTGGGTCAGTAGGCTATAGTCTGGTCAGTAGGCTATAATCAGTCAGTAGGCTATAGTCTGGGTCCTTAGGCTGTAGTATTGGTCAGTAGGCTATAGTCTGTGTTAGTAGGCTATAGTCTGGGTCAGTATAATATAGTCAGTCAGTAGGCTATAGTCTGGGTCAGTAGACTGTAGTCTGGATCAGTAAACTATTATCTGAGTAAGCAGGCTATAGTCTGGGAAGGTAGGCGATAGTCAGTCAGTAGGCTATAGTCTGGGAAGGTAGGCGATAGTCAGTCAGTAGGCTATAGTCTGGGAAGGTAGGCGATAGTCAGTCAGTAGGCTATAGTCTGGGAAGGTAGGCGATAGTCAGTACAGTAGACTATAGTCAGTCAGTAGGCTAAAGTCTGGGTCCGTAACCTATAGTCAGTCGACTATAGTCTGGGTACATGGTCTATAGTCTGTCTCAGTAGGCTAGATAGAGTCAGTCAGTAGGCCATAGTCAGTCAGTAGACTGTTGTCTGGGTCAGTAGGCTATAGACAGTCAGAAGGATATAGTATGGGTCAGTCGTCTATATTCTGGGTCAGTAGGCTATAGTCAGTCAGTAGATTGTTGTCTGGGTCAGTAGGCTGTAGTCAGTCAGTAGGCTATAGTCTGGGTCAGTCGTCTATATTCTGGGTCAGTAGGCTATAGTCAGTCAGTAGGCTATAGTCAGTCAGTAGATTGTAGTCTGGGTCAGTAGGCTGTAGTCAGTCAGCATGATGTAGTTTGGGTCAGTAGGCTATAGTCAGTCAGTAGACTATAGTCTGGGTCAGTATGCTAGAGTCAGTCAGTAGTCTGTAGTCTGGATCAGTAGGCTGTAGTCTTGATCAGTATACTATAGTCTGGGTAAGTAGGCTATAGTCAGTCAGTAGGCTGTCGTCTGGGTCAGTAGGCTGTAGTCTTGATCAGTATACTATAGTCTGGGTAAGTAGGCTATAGTCAGTCAGTAGACTATAGTCTGGGTCAGTATGCTAGAGTCAGTCAGTAGTCTGTCGTCTGGGTCAGTAGGCTATAGTCTTGATCAGTATACTATAGTCTGGGTAAGTAGGCTACTGTCTGGGTAGGTAGGCTGTAGTCAGTCAGTAGGCTATAGACAGTCAGTAGGCTATTGTCTGGGTACTTAGGCTGTAGTATGGGTCAGTAGGCTATAGTCAGTCAGTAGGATTTAGTCAGTCAGTTGGCTATAGTCAGTCAGTTGGCTATAGTCAGTCAGTAGCATATAGTCTGGGTCAGTAGGCTATAGTCAGTCAGTAGACTATAGTCAGTCAGTTGGCTATAGTCAGTCAGTAGCATATAGTCTAGGTCAGTAGACTATAGTCAGTCAGTAGGCTATAGTCAGTCAGTAAACTATAGTCTGGGTCCTTAGGCTGTAGTCAGTCAGTATAGCTGTAGCTGTACCCTGACTGGCTGTAGTCAGTCATTAGGGTATAGTCTTGGTTAGAAAGCTATGGTCTGGGTCAGTATGATGTAGTCAGTCAATAGACTATAGTCAGTCAGTAAGCTATAGTCTGGGTCAGTAGGCTATAGTCAGTCAGTAGGCGATAGTCTGTGTTAGTAGGCTATAGTCAGCCTGTAGACTATAGTCTGGGTCAGTAGGCTATAGTCAGCCTGTAGACTATAGTCTGGGTCAGTAGGCTATAGTCAGTCAGTAGGCGATAGTCTGTGTTAGTGGGCTATAGTCTGGGTCAGTAGGCTATAATCAGTCAGTAGGCTATAGTCTGGGTCAGTAGGCTATAGTCTGGTCAGTAGGCTATAATCAGTCAGTAGGCTATAGTCTGGGTCCTTAGGCTGTAGTATTGGTCAGTAGGCTATAGTCTGTGTTAGTAGGCTATAGTCTGGGTCAGTATAATATAGTCAGTCAGTAGGCTATAGTCTGGGTCAGTAGACTATAATCACTCAGTTGACTATACTCTGGGTCCTTTAGCTAAAGTCTGGGTCAGTAGACTATAGTCTGGGTAAGTAGGCTATATTCTGGGTCAGTAGGCTAAGGTCAGTTCATTGTCTGTAGACTGGGTCAGTAGACTATAGTATGGGTCAGTAGGCCATAGTTAGTCATTAGACTATATTCAGTCAGTAGGCTATAGTCAGTCAGTAGGCAAAAGTCTGGGTAAGTAGGCTATAGTCTGGGTCAGTGGCCTATAGTCAGTCAGTCAGTCAGTAGACTATAGTCTGGGTCTGTGGGATAAAGTCTGGGACAGTAGGCTATAGTCAGTGAGTAGGCTATAGCCATGGTCCTTAGGCTATAGTTAGTCAGTAGACCATAGTCAGTCAGTAGGCTATATTTAGTCTGTAGGCTAAAGTCTGGGTAAGTAGGCTATAGTCTGGGTCAGTGGCCTATAGTCAGTCAGTCAGTCAGTAGACTATAGTCTGGGTCAGTGGGATAAAGTCTGGGACAGTAGGCTATAGTCAGTCAATAGGTTATAGTCTGTCAGTAGGCTGTAGTTTGGGTCCTTAGGCTATAGTCAGTCAAAAGACTATAGTCTGGGTAAGTAGACTATAGTTAGTCAGTAGGCTATAGTCTGGGTCATTAGGCTACAGTCTGGTTCGGTAGTCTACGGTCAGTCAGTAGGCTATAGTCAGTCAGTAGGCTATAGACAGTCAGTAGGCGATTGTCTGGGTCCTTAGGCTGTAGTATGGGTCAGCAGGCTATAGTCAGTCAGTAGGCTATAGTCAGTCAGTTGGCTATAGTCAGTCAGTTGGCTATAGTCAGTCAGTAGACTATAGTCAGTCAGTTGGCTATAGTCAGTCAGTAGCATATAGTCTGGGTCAGTAGACTATAGTCAGTCAGTAGGCTATAGTCAGTCAGTAGACTATAGTCTGGGTCCTTAGGCTGTAGTATTGGTCAGTAGGCTATAATCCGTCAGTAGGCTATAGTCTGGGTCCTTAGGCTGTAGTATTGGTCAGTAGGCTATAATCCGTCAGTAGGCTATAGTCTGGGTCCTTAGGCTGTAGTCAGTCAGTATAGCTGTAGCTGTACCCTGACTGGCTGTAGTCAGTAGGGTATAGTCTTGGTTAGAAAGCTATGGTCTGGGTCAGTATGATGTAGTCAGTCAATAGACTATAGTCAGTCAGTAAGCTATAGTCTGGGTCAGTAGACTATAGTCAGTCAGTAGGCGATAGTCTGTGTTAGTAGGCTATAGTCTGGGTCAGTAGGCTATAATCAGTCAGTAGGCTATAGTCTGGGTCAGTAGGCTATAATCAGTCAGTAGGCTATAGTCTGGGTCCTTAGGCTGTAGTATTGGTCAGTAGGATATAGTCTGTGTTAGTAGACTATAGTCTGGGTCAGTATGATATAGTCAGTCAATAGATTATAGTCAGTCAGTAGGCTATATTCTGGGTCAGTAGGCTATAGTCAGTCAGTAGACTATAGTCAGTCAGTAGGCTATAGTCTGGGTCAGTAGGCTATAATCAGTCAGTTGACTATACTCTGGGTCCTTTAGCTAAAGTCTGGGTCAGTAGACTATAGTCTGGGTAAGTAGGCTATTGTCAGTTCATTGTCTGTAGGCTTGGTCAGTAGACTATAGTATGGGTCAGTAGGCTATATTCTGGGTCAGTAGGCTATTGTCAGTTCATTGTCTGTAGGCTTGGTCAGTAGACTATAGTATGGGTCAGTATGCCATAGTTAGTCATTAGACTATATTCAGTCAGTAGGCTATAGTCAGTCAGTAGGATAAAGTCTGGGTAAGTAGACTATAGTCTGGGTAAGTAGGCTATAGTCAGTCAGTAGACTATAGTCTGGGTCAGTATGCTAGAGTCAGTCAGTAGGCTGTAGTCTGGGTCAGTAGGCTGTAGTCTGGGTAAGTAGGCTATTGTCTGGGTAGGTAGGCTGTAGTCGGCTAGTAGGCTATAGTCTGGGTCAGTAGGCTATAGTCTTGATCAGTATACTATAGTCTAGGTAACTAGGCTATTGTCTGTCAGTAGGCTGTAGTCTGGGTAGGTAGGCTGTAGTCAGTCAGTAGGCTATAGACATTCAGTAGGCTATAGTCAGTCAGTAGGCTGTAGTCTGTGTCAGTAGCCTTTAGTCAGTCAGTAGGCTATAGTCTCGGTCAGTAGGACATGGTATTGGTCAGTAGGCTATAGTCAGTCAATAGGCTATAGTCTGGGCATGTAGGCTGTCGTCTGGGTCGGTAGGCTGTAGTCAGTCAGTAGACTATAGTCGTGGTCTGTGGGCTGTAGTCTCGGTCAGTAGACTATAGTCAGTCAATATGCTATAGTCTGAGTCAGTAGGTTGTCATCTGGGTCAGTAGGTTATAGTCTGGGTCAGTAGGCGCGTGTGTGTGTGTGTGTGTGTGTGTGTGTGTGTGTGTGTGTGTGTGTGTGTGTGTGTTTGTGTGCGTGTGCGCGTGTGCGTGTGCGTGAGCATGCGTGCGACCAGAAGTCCCCAAAAGAATAGTTAACAAGCAAACATTTGTCCAACTGGGTACATTTTGTTAGCCCCCACAAGGTCAAATGCTATTTCATGGGGGTTTAGGGTTAAGGGTAGAATTAGCGTTAGGGATCGAATTAGGGTTAGGGTTAGGAGCTAGGGTTAGTTTAGGGTCAGGAGCTAGAGTTAGGTTAAGGGTTGGGGTTGATGGTTCGGGAAAATAGGATTTTGAATGGGACTGAATTGTGTGTCCTCACAAGGCTAGTTAAACAAGACTCTGTGTGTGTGTGTGTTGTACTTAATTGAAAATACCTGTAAGTCATTGGGGACGAGACTGTACTACCTCCCCTTGGACAAAAAGAAGGCAGGTACAGTCACTCTTACAGGGATGTCTTAAAGGACAGAAAGGACAGATGTAACATCCAGATAGAGGTTATATACAATGTATATTAGAGAGAGGAAGGACAGAGTGACATCACACAGCACCTGAGAAGAGAGGAGGGAAGATGCAGGAGCGCATCAACACTTTTCAGACAGGTCTGAACTTAGACCAGATTCTGGTAAGACCTTTCTTGATATTTTACTAGTCCTATTTATGTTTCTTTATTATGTTA